>NC_039244.1:18096698-18362727 GCF_003368295.1 Carassius auratus | reverse complement strand
AATGTCGGGCACAGTTTCAGAAATAAATGGAAATGTTTCATAAAGCCATTTTAAATATTGCTCCCTCTAAAATACCAATTTCACTCTGTCTTTCAATTATATCATAGAGGTTTACACAATGAAACTATCATATATCCAGTTTTCCATTAAATATATTATTTATTTCATTTCGTCAATAAAACGATTTAAACTACATTACCACAAGCCTCCGTCGTTCTATATATGGAAAGGCGAAACTAGGGGCTGTTTTTTGTAGTTCATCGAAGTTATGATTAGGGTTAGGGTTAGGATCTCGCTAAAGAGGGTAATTTTCCTCAACATAGCAACCCTTAATTGTTGACTTAATATATTACTAATGTGATAATAGTAGCAAAACGTTCTTTTGTAACACGATGCGCTGTTTAGTATGGGTTAAAGGATAGTCCAACCACAGACAACCCTGCGATGACAAGGGACATTGACAGCCAATGATATCAAAGCTGAGCAGCGGCGTCACGCTTCCTTATCCATTTATGACCGATGACTTTCGTTTTTCGGCTGAAGGGATAGATTGGTTAACAATCAATAACATTTGCTACCTATTAGATTGTGTTTTATAAACGTCTACACCTTCCTCCAACAATAATGCAAATGCGCTAATTATTGTTTTCAGCTTGACAAAAAATTGGGCAATATTGATGAGCACATGGCCAGCATTCGCAGTTCTATCGAACCGATTCCTCTCATTAAATCTTTTTTTTTTTTCTAAGACAGGTGCATTTTCTAATCAAATGATTAGCTTGTAACATTTAAATTGCATGTTATGTTTTGTTTTAAATCTATAAAAATTATTCACTTTGTTTTCTGTGATTTGCCATTCTTTACCAATTGAAATCTAGCAATAAAAACAGAGTTAAAAAAACTGATTCAAAGACAAATTGCCCATATAACTGCACTGCATCCTCTGTCAATAAATTGTTTTTGCCACTATGAGAATAAAAATTCTTTGCAAATACTTTTATTTAAAAAAAAAGTAAATACAGATAGTCTTTCAGAGAACACTGAAGAATTTATTTGACCAAAAAGTGATACAACACACTGTTTCAAACTCAGAAAATAAAGACCATGAAGACATGCATGTCAAGTGTGCAATATCATCTATAAACCTCCATCAGCACAGCATCAAATAAACACTGATTGTCCGAACAAAGGAAGAAAGATAACGTTCAGGAAAACAAACACCTGCTACATAAAAATGCAGAAATAAAACTGACAATAACATCATTCACTTCATGACTGGAACTAGGGGATGGCTGTGCATGAATACGTCCTTTACGAAAACTCCTGATGAGAACTGATGTTTGTTTTTTTATGATAAAAGCACCAAAAGTAAAGTTTACTGTATGAAGCTTGAAAAAGAGAACACAATGCTTTATCAATATAAAAATACTATTTTCAACCATTGTTTTGATCACTGGTTCTGTATACAATATATGGGTTGCTGGAAGGTCACAATGTATTCATTATAAGCTTAGAACTAAAACAAAACTGCACTGCAAAGTCTAAACTCTAATCAAGGGAGCATTTCTGTGTGTGTTGGGAAGATAAAGAGTTAAAGAGGTGAGTCCTTGTGCATGATCGAGAAGAACATCATTATCTGCGAACAATCCTGAAAGACAGAAAGGAAGGAAATATTATAACATGCTACTTTTAGACCATAAAACCAGCCTCTGTAAAGATGCTGTATAATTATATATTAAATGCATCTATTATTAAAAGCTAGTCAATAATAGCAAGCTATATTCATATGAATTATAAAAAAATATATTACATGCTTAAAGGAATGTTATCAGTAGTGTAATTGATCTGCTCACGGAAACCTTTCCAATGTATGTGAATATTATTAATAATAATAATAATAATAATTAGATACTGAGAATAATTTGGTAGTAAAACAAAGTGTTGCATGTTTTCTTGGTGTACAGAAAAGTATATTTATTTTGTACATCATTTGCAACTGCTTTTTTTTCACTTAATTAGAAGCCCCCCAAAATTAAATTGTCCTCTGTAATAGGGACTAATGAAAAGAGAATTAGAATTTATTTTAAAATGCAAAGTTGAATAATAATCAAAAAAAAAAAAAAAATCTCTGTAAACACTTAAGTGTGTCCCATAAGACAGTGGCTCCCAATCCTGGTCCTGGAGAAGCCCAACACTGCACATTTGAGATGTCTCCCTGATCAAACACACCTGATTCAACTCATCAGCTCATCAGTGAAGACTCCAAGACAGATAAGAGAGACGCCAAAACCGTGCAGTGCTGGGGTTCTCCAGGATCAGGATTGGGAACCACTGTCATCAGGTCATGAAAAGTTCGACACACACTTGTGGTCATCATGCTCACTCGACACTTGGCCTAAACATAGGAAAGACGTCAAATAAATAATCGATTGGTCAAGTGCAAAGATGGCAAGTGTGGGTATTTGGACAGTGCAAAAGTTTAAGAAACAACAAATGCTGTGCAATTTATAACAGCAGTTTGATAAAAAGGTAAAACCAACACAGACTTACTGCTGCAAATGTCTGCCTCCGCAGCTTTCTGTCTTCTCCATTTCTGAAGGAAAACCTCTCCACAAACACCACAGGGATGACTGCTTCCTTTACATCTTTTCAACAAAAAAAAAAATACATAAATAATAAAAATAAGAAAGGAGGAGGGGGGTAAAATAAAATAGAATTATAAACAGAATTTTAATAATGTTTTGTGAGCAAAATATTTAAAATATAAACTGATATGAATGAACTGCAGGAAGGGAAAAATGTGTCCTTTCATTTATTTACTTTTTTTGGATTTACATAAAAATGTATCAAAAGCATGGTACAGTAAATGTGTGATATCTGTCATATAAAAGCACATCAAAAACGACAATTACAGTTGTACAACCATAGTTAGTTTGATGATTATTTTATTGTTGTATTGATTATTAATATACCATAGTAGAACTACAGTTACTGAGGAAAAAACATGGTAAATGTCCCGTTCCTGGATTTTAACTTCAAATTTAATTTGTTGCTATTGTACATGCCGTGGTTACCATGATTTTACTACAAATTTACATCTTTGACATGAAATGAATATATTGAAAGTCTATGGCACGTCACGTGACCGACAGGGTTTAATCACACTAGTTAGCAGGTGTGTTCATTTAGTTAAACGCAATGAAACTCAAAGACAGCCGAGGATGACTGATATAATACAGCGAGTAAACAATATGGCGCTAATCTGATTAATAAAGACAGAATACATTTTATAACAGGCATTAAAAGAGCGTAATTATATCTACTCACCGACCCTGTGGCACATGGAAACTGATGGCAAGTATCGCGATGTGTGCTGAATGAGACTTCTTGAACGTGATTTCATAGAGATGATGAACTATGAATAAGCGATAAGCGAGAATGGTGTGTAAGAAAACGGTTAAACTGCTTACTTGCACGCGCCTTGGAGCGTTGTTAAACTCACCTTTTTATGCCGTTTTCCCTGCAGTTGAGTGTTGCTTTGGTCAAACTCACCGCTGAGTGCTGTTTTACCTGCAGTTGAGTGTTGTTAAACTCACCACTGATGAACGCGCTAAGCTTTGGCACAGAGATCACTTTAATATCAGATTGCGAGAATATTTAAACCTCAAAAACAAGTTGGAGGGCCAGATAAAAACGATCTCTGTCATATATATATTTTTTGTAGCCTATTATTTATTTTTATTTATTCAGTGTAGTTGCGGTGTGCTGAACCAAGACGTCAAATTTAAACGCTGCTGAGTTCTATAGAAGTCTATCGGACAACCTGCACGTTGAAAAATAACGCCAAAGGTATACCCAGTGCGTCAAAAAAGTGACGCCAGATCACTTGACCATGCGTCAGACATTTGACGAGTAGAGAGTGAGACTGTGTTGTACTTTTACTTTTTTAGTCTGTGGTGGAAGTTTGTGTCTGTGTGTGAATTGCCAAACTTTTTATGTTCCCACATTTCTTTATGTTACGTCATATTTCTTTAAATTGAAGGTTAACTTCAACTCATCATTAACTTCAAATTACAAACTGGCAAATCTGAACTTGTTGAAACATGCTAATATTATCAACACACAAAAAGAAATAATAAAATAAAATAAAGTTTGTATTATTATTATTAATATTATTATTCTCTTTCACTGACCAAGGTAATAATGTTCGCTGTGCTCAGTTTTAGTCTTGGGTGCATAGATCAACACATCATATTCTAGTGAGGGTTCCGCACTCGCCTAATCACTTTCAATTTATTTCAATTTAGTAACAGAGCATACAACAGATGGTTCAGCAGCAAGCCTTAAGTAAATACAGTAAATAATAAATAAAATAAATACAGTCAAATCAGTTGTATTGTAAAATATTATGGTTTCAAACAACTTTTCTCTTTTTTTTTGATATTTTAAAAATTCATTTATTTTTGAGATGGGAAAGATTAATTTTCAGCTGCCATTACTGTAGTCTTCAGTGTCACAAATTCTTCGTAAATAATTATTAATATGCAGATGTGCTTCTCCAAAAACATTTCCTGTTATTATCAATGTTTAAAACAGTTGTTCTGCTTAAAAATGTTTTGTAGAATTGTGATACTTTTTTTTTCAGGATTCTTTAATTAATAGACAGATCAAAAGAACTGCATTTATTTGAAAAGGAAATATTTAATTTATTTATCTATCACTTTTGAGACATTCTATGCATCTTCGCTGAATAAAAGGTTTACGTTTTTCCATCTTAAAAAAAATGCAGAATAAATAGCCATCTTCTTTTCTGCTAACACAACATTTTTCCTGACCTATGCAGAGTCTCTGAGATCATTCACTGTTATAGTCATGTCTCTTCGACTAAAGTTGGCAAATGTGCATAATTGTGACAGTCGATCAGAAGCCACTTAAATAGTGTTATGGATGTGCAACCAAGAGAATAAGTGTCATGACAGTTTCCTGTAAAACAGTAGTGTGTTACCAAGAGAAGTGAGACAGAGCTTTTATGCCCCGACACCACCTCTTTTTTACAGAGCAGATGTGACAGCTTAGTTTTATAAGTCCCAGAAATATAAATGACTCCTGTGAGCTGTCACACTATTAGAATGAAACTGTTTAGCAGTAAATCGAAATAATTGCCAATCTTAAGTTCATGACAGATGCTTTGCTGTGAGATCATTTCCTGTGGCGCTAGGTAGTTTTGAATGGTGAACTGATACATTTCTCGGTTTCATTAAGCAAAAAAAAAAAAAAAAAAAAAAAAAAAATAGACCTACTGTATGGGACAAATAACACACTAGGAATTCATAATGCTTTAAGTGCTAATGCATTCATAATGTACACATTGATGCCTTATGTAATATTTTGTGTAATGTGATAAACAAAGTCTTTTCATTTAATTGCAATTGCAATACATTAACAACAATAAATAAATCAATATATTGGCGATGAAACTATTATTATTCAGGAATCACTAGTACATTTCAAAAGTAATTAAGTAAATGGAAAGTAATACATTGAATAAAATGTGAAATTCTAATATAGAAATACTTAAGTAGTTAGGAAAACATTCTTATGATTTTACGTTTTATTTACTTTATTTTTATTTAAGTTTTATAACTTCATGATCAAAATCATGTTAGATTCACATTACAGTGTGCATTTTAACGGTTCCCTATTCATGGTTACATGTTTAAAGATATATTTGCTCATTTAAAAAGTATTTTTGTTCAATTTTTATGTCGGATTTCAGTTGAGAACTGATTACAAGAATTCTTTAAATGTAGTGTCCAATATAGTACATATAAACGGCATAAATAAACATGATCTCATTTTTATTTCTTCTTTTATTGTTTTTCTACTTTAAAACAAAACAATGGTACATCATTTGTTGGTCATTGCACAATTCCCACATCATCACTTGAATGATTTAATAGTCTTTAAAGACTTTACTAATATTCTAAAATGATAAATAAAGAAACGTATCATAAGGAATCATTTGTTGTATCTGAACATTTGACTGATAGAGGCAAGCATTATCTTACTTTGGCAGACATCTGCTCTTCTTTCTTCTCTTCCTTTAGCTCATATCTTTTCCTCGTTGCATTGTTTCTAGATGTATTGAAGATTATAAGAGAGGAGCAGACGGTCGCTCATGTCAGCCGCTGTCAGAAGTCTGCACCGAGGGAGTGGACTGCGGGGACACAGTTGACATCCCGGCCAACCAGACTGTGTTCGGGGACCTCTTCTACGGCTACAATAACCACACCAAAGAGATTACATCAGGACAGATCCTTAAGGCTTCCTTCAGGTGAACATGTACTATGTGCTTGATTTTACCAGTGATAAGGGTCAAAAATGACTTATTTTCATCCATTTTTAATTGCAATATTGTGCTGATAATGTGAAATGTGGTAAAATCAGAAGTTCCTTTGCCCAATTTAATAAAAGCGCAATTCATGTACAGCAGAATTTCTATCTAGTTGCACGAAGACACTTTGAAGATTCCCGTAATTAAAATAGCACTTTGTTGTGCACTGTGGTCAGCTCAACCTAAAGGTCACCATGCAAAGTCATTGACTGCCCTGAAATTGAACACGGACACTTACAGATGCAGGATCCTGCATCCATCACAGCACCACTGACCATGCTTCAGGATTTACTCTCTGTGCAGTTCCCTCCACCTTTTGAGAGGCACTAATGTGAGCTCTAATTATGTGGAATGGCGAGGAGCAAATTAAAGATGACCATAAGCAAGTTTGGTTTAATAGGGCTTAATTTGGCTAGCTAAAGCTACTAGATCTTAAGTTGAACAAAAGGAGGACACGGCAAGTTCATTAATCCTCTGTAAAGTATTGCAGGGTTACGAAAATAAATTTCAGATCTGAGGAAAGAGTCGAACTTGTGGTGCTCGGGAGGAGCAGCGGCAAGAAATGTTTTTTTTTTTTTTTTTGATGAATTCACTGTTGTTTGGATAATTCAATACGAATAAATAGTATTCACTAATATTGCCATTTATTTGTATGCAGTGTTTCTGTTGTTTTAGGTCCTGATTTACTAAAGAAAATATCAAATCTGTTAAAATTGCACAATACACACATAATATGTGCTGAACACCTCAACACAATTTGCACACAAGTTGGTTGTGAATTTTTCCGATATGGGGAATTAAGCAGACTTCTACCATCTGGTGTGATTTCCTGATTATGATTGAAGTTTGAGTTCAGTACGTTATTATTATTATCAGTACGTTATTATTATTATTTATTTATTCAGTTATTTTAAGTGATTAATACATTTATTCAGCTAGGAAACATTCAGTTGATCAAAAGTGACAGTAAAGGCATTTACAATTTTACGAAAAACTTTCATTTCAAATAAATACTCATCAATGAAACTGAAATGTATCATTGTTTCCACAAAAAATATTAAGGTGTACAACTGTTTTAGACTGTGATTATACAAAGAAATGTTTTAAGACCCTAAATTCAGCATTAACTTTGCAGGAATAAATTACATTTCAAAATACATTAAAAACAGAAAACTGTTTTTTAGGTTGTAATAATATTTCACATTATTTCTGCTGTTACTGCTTTTTTTGATCAAATAAATGCAACCTTGGTGAACACGAGGCTTCTTTCAAAAACATTAGAAAAAAATATTTCCGATCCTAAATTTCGAATAGTAGTCTATGTGTGTGTGTGTGTTTATGCCAAGTTATAATGCTCTTTTCTTCCTTCGATTTTCTTATTTCAAATGAAATTCTGTTAACACTTGCTTTGCCGCTTTTCAGTAGTAGCACATATAGGATTTTCTGCATATTGTATATACTAAGAAGGGTATTTGCAATGAAAAGAAGGACAGTGACTTTAAACATTAGTTAAATTTGAACATATTTAGTGCCATGTTTAATAGATTTTGGAGTGCCAAAACATTATTATTATTATTATTATTTTTTATTTTTTTTGTACAAAAATATTACATGCAAAATATTTAATTCACCCAGGGTCGTCTGTCAAAGAAAATGTGAGATGTAACATTGCAAATAATTTATATATATGATATAATCGTATTACATCAACTGCATGCAGTGTACACTCAAAAAATTCAGGAGGAATTAAACAAACATATATTTTGCCAGATTAAAAAAAAAAAAAAACAACAACTGCCAGATAAAACTCATCCAGAGGATTTGAAGTTGTTCATTATTCTGTTTTAAACTTACACAAGGCCGTGTGTTTCCTTTGGCGCTTCACCAAAAATTACTGCCCAAAATTCTGGGTTGTCACACAGCAGCTGCTTTTACAATCTGACTCATATCTGAAAGGCATGGTTACATTTTCATGCTGTTTAATCGTGAATGTGAGGTGCAACATATTTCCTGTGACAACCTGCCCAAAAGACAATGCATGTATTAGCTCCTGTTTGATTATTATAAAAATTTTTTTTAAGGTTTACGGTGTTTCAGATAGATGAGCATGCCATTTTGAAAGCCCTGCATTGCAGCGATGGTGTGCAACTGGATGTTTCCTTTCTCTGTAAAGTAACTTGAATGTAAAGTAATTGTAAATTAAAAAAAAAGAAATGTAGAGGACAGTCATGAAACCGGGAACATAGAGGACAGATTTATTGAGCTTGTTTTTCTAAAGTCCAGCTTATCTAAACATGGAAGTGTTTGAGGTAAACCATTTGAGATCATATTGAAAATTCTGATTATCAATTCAGTTATATTTAGTATTTTGGCAAAAGTCTCAGTTTGGTATAAAGCACACTTCATGCAATCATAAATATTATATTATTATTTACTCATATTTCAGTGTTTTTTTGATCAGTGTTTTTTTTTGAAACGATGAAAGTCAGTCAGGTCCAGTATTGTTTGGAGCACAGACAGAGACAATATTAACACCTTCCCAAAAATAAAACCTCTTTTTTTTACCCTCCGCTGTCTTCTAGCTTGTATTTGAATATTTTTCTCCCCCATGTTTCCTTATTTAATGCTAATGCATACCTCTATATCTGTTAAACACACAGATATTATGACAGTGAAATAATTTGTTGATTTCAGTCAGTTCAATCTCAAAATACCAGTATGTTGTGCTTGTCAGTTGTCAGCATAATTTAGCTTTTAATTCATCCTAGTTTGGTACTGCGTATCTGGAAGCCAACTGCATGTCCATGCTCATCATTTTAATTATACGTAGTCTTTTGAAATGTAGCATCTGGCATGTTGCAAGCCAAATCGGCACCTCCCCAAGCAGTAATTGACATGTTACAGTGCCATTTACAAAAATACATTAGTGCTATTTTTGTGCCAATTTTATGATTGCCACACAAATGTATCTGTATATTCTCTCTTTCTGTCTGTCTAATAATAAGAGAAACTTGCTACATGTGTGAACATTCTTTTAGTATTCTCAGCTTTAAATTTTAAGCACCTCCATTCGGTGTTATTGGAAAAGGACAAATTAAGATGACAGGTAAAGTTTGTCAAGACAAACCTGGATTTTAGCTTGCTGTTTTAAGTTTAAAATCATTCTAAAAGCTTACTGCTTGTAAAAGTATTTACTGTTCGTAGCTGGGTGGATGGATTGGATACTTGCTGTGACATTTCTAGGGTGTTTGTTATTTCATATCTGTCCTCTATGTTCCCGGTTTCATGACTGCCCTCTACATTTCTTCATAAAAGTTACATTACAGAGAAAGGAAACATCCAGCTGCACACCCTCGCTGCAATACAGGGCTTTCAAAATGGCATGCTCCTCTATCTGAGAACACCATTAACTTCCTATGGCATTGCTGCCAAACTCTCTAGCTTGTTGAGCAGCAGCCCGTATCTGTGTACCATAGTGTTTGTAGACCAGAGTGCAAAGAAATTAAGAAAATTAAGTAAATTATGCAAACATTTTATTGACACCTTAATTAAATGTACAGTACTATATACAGGCTTTTAGAGATCATTCAAAATACACATGCCTACTTCCTCCTCCATATCTTGTGTGCATTGCCAGGCAGGATTTTATTTAGATTTCTGTCTTAACATCATGAGACTTTCCACTTAAAAACATGTGCCCTTTCCTAATTGCTTTCCCTCTCCTCTGGGTTCCAGCCTTAACCAGTTTCACTTCCATTCCTTCCCAGTGTGTTTTGAGCTGGGTTTAATGAATTTTTCAGTGGCCTTTGTTCTCATTAAGACTTTGCAGAGTCGTGATCAGGACTACCTCTCTTAAAATCTCCCAGTTGGGTGTTTCTATCCACAGCAAGAAACTCAAAGTACTACCTTTCTCCCAGCACTAAATTAAAACATCACACACAGACTGTGAACAGTCTGATTATTTTTAAAAGCCTGAAGTCTGAGCTATTTTCAAATGTCTCTCTTTTTTTAATGTTCTTGTTGCTTTCAATTAGAATTATAATTTTCTCTTATAAATGGAATGTTTATTTCAGGTATTCAGTATGATGTGATATTAGCACAACTTTAATGTAAAACAAAATAATTTATGTATGTAGAATTATTATGATTTATTTATTTTTTTTATTTTCTGTTTAAGCATCTTCACCATCTGTTTGACTGACCAGCAGCAGGTTGGGAGTGTTTGGACAGACAGTTCTGTTTAGTGGCACAGAAATTGCACAATTCTGCCTTAATCTAGAATGGGTGAAATTTGAGCAAGTATTTTTAGTTTATTTTCTTCAGCCCACATATTATGATTAATTATGTGTGAAATCATCTCTTAATTACATTAATTGATAACTGGATATCTCATTATCTTGCCTGAAATGGGATCTCAACTTCACACAGTTTACTTATTAAAATGTTCCATTTCCCAGGTGTTTTTTAAAGACGTCTTCTATCAGTATTATACTCTATTATAATCTGTTGCTGGACAAAAGCAGTTCACCTAGTTTTACATTTGAAATTTTTCTATTGTCCATTTTGAATTATTATTTTTTTTTCTCATTTGACAGATAATCCCAACTGTGATGCCTAGAGCATCTTATAAAACTTGCATGTTTTGTCTATAATTACCTTACTGCTAGATGTTATTGCTGAAATCTCCCTCTTGTATGTCCGTTCTTTGTCTGTGCACATGATTAATGAAGTTATGTCGCGACTGAGGTTTTTCTCAGGAGACTTTTCTGTATGCAGTCTATATTTTTAGATTTTAGATTACTTGGGAAAAGTAACAAGCATTAAAAGCATTAGACAACATGCAAGTTTATCTGTTTAATAGTTTCTTTTTGTAATGCATTTAAATTGTATATTGCTTTATTGTTGTTGATGTTATTGCTATGCACCAAAATTCTGTTTTAATTCACAGGGGTTATAAGCAGCAATTGTTGCCCTGTAAAAAAAAAAATATATATATATATATATATATATATATATATATATATATATATATATATAAACTTTAGAGCAATATGCATCATTTTTATTTAATTTATTGGCTCCTTAATTTATTGCACATTTCTATTTAGCTGGACCAGCTCTGTGGGGAAATGAACCTTTTATCAGATATGACTTTGACAAGCAATGCAGAGCTTTTAATATTTCAGTATGCAAGTATCCATTGAACCGTGAGCTTCAAGTTTGACAAGAGAAACAACTTTTTTACATTTCTATTAGATGTGAGGAGGAAATTCCCCCTGGTGCTCAAAAGAATTTCGGTAGAATGTGATTCACTGAACCTTCCAGCACACCCAAAAGGTCGTATTTGGAAACAGATTTTTGAGGTTTAATTTGCCCTGGAAAACCTACAATGAATATGATTTGTAATGTTCTCGGTTACAAAGAATAGCAGATATTACTATTATTTAGCCAAGTAAATGGCTGTTTTCTTTATAATTAGCTCAACATTTTGAGTCATCCAGAAAGCGGGGGTATTTAGCACTGTAGACCTCCACGTATATAACTATATGTCGAACATAAATGACAGTCGGTTCCACTTCAGCCACTTTTCATTCTCATATTAAGATGAAGCACATATTGCAAGCCTCTGGCTTTTTTTTTCCTCCCCCGTTTAAGCCCAATTATTTATACAGTGCTCTGTTTATTCCAAGATAATATAATTCTTTCATCCAAGTCCATTTTATAAATTAGATATGACAGTAATGCTTGAAGAAAGATTTAGATTGTATAATGTTGCCTGTTACAATTTTCTGAATGCTCGCTCATTTGCTAGATGATCTTGTAGGCATCATTCTAGCATTTTGTTGCATTCTATGTATTTCCCTTGTGTGCCTTCTAGGTGCTTATTTTGCTTTGAAAAGGAAAGAGTTTATTCTATATTTTCCTATTCTCCTTTTATTCATGCTTTTCTTTGACATTTTTTTATATCGCATTGTTCAGTTTCTATACATGTATACACTCGGTCCCAGAATACTTTAACCTTGATCTAACTTAAGATACATTGAGATATATTGAGTCAGATCTTCTATGCAGAATGCAGAGTTTGTGCATATTTGCGTTTTTCGCTGTTGTGTCAGTTTATCCCTTTCCATCAGTCCTTCTCTCCAATGGACACTTATTATTAGTCACATCACTCTGAAACTAAACTATATGTAGTTTAACCTATCTTTCCTTTTCCCTTGTTTAAAGTCAAACTTTATTTTCTTACTCTTTCCTCAAGACTATAGTACTTCGTCAGATCTAATTTAGATATATAGTCAGTCTTTTGTGCACTGCTTTTTTCAGTTTGCTTTTTCTTTTTCTCTTTGAGCTCCTCTACCTTCTTTTAATGCTTCCCCATGATATGTATGCCACATTATGGAAAATAATCTCTTAATACCATTTTAAATGTATCCTATCCACTTACACTTTCACTCCTTGCTATGAAATCATATTCTATCCAAATCAAATAGTAACAAATAAATAGAATGTCTATTTCCACTAAGTGCAAATAGTGACTTGCATGAGTTAAAATCCACCTCAAGTTCCCAATTAGCCAGCAATTTATGATTTTAATAAATAAAATCATATACATTGAATATGAGGCTTACTGTTATTCAATATACATTAATATGCTGAGGTGAAAACAGTGTTTGCCACTATTTGTATTAAGTATAATTACATAAATTGAATCTAACAACATTTACACGTAGTGCAAAGAAAATACTATTTTCACTGTGGAAATAGCATCTAAAGCTATTTGCGATTAGTGCACTTAACATTCAAACACTTTAAGCCTTTGCTAATATAGCAACATATTTTGTACACTGTTTATATACATTTTTATTTAAATGACTCGCTAATCGCAAAAAGGTGGTGTTTCATGGCAATTTGATCAATAAAATGAAATCCATTTAAACAATAATGCTAAATGATCAATGAAGAAAGGCATTTTCATATGTTTTTTTTCTGTAGATTTTGCTACAATGATATGCCAGAAATGTAGGATTTGTGTGATTGACAGATAGGTGAACATGAGACTGTGCTTTAAGTAGATTGTCTCCTTTATCTTCTGCTGTCTAGGCAGAAGAACTTTGCCCGTGGCATCGAGCAGCAGCTCCCGGATGGCATGGTGGTTGCATCTGTGCCGAATGAAGCCCAATGTCATGAGGAGCTGTCTGACCCAGTGCCTGATCCAGAGTACCTGACTGGTAAGAACTTCCTGATCAATCACTGAGTGTCTCAGTGGCTAGATAAATGTGTGTGTGTGTGTGTGTGTGTGTGTGTGTATGTATATAGGTCTAGATTATACACACACACACACACACACACTCCCACTCCCTCAGATCTGATCAGATCAGATCACGCAGATCTGTATTACAAGGTTTAAAAACAGTTCAAATTGATGAATTGTGTAATCTGTTACTTTAGTCATTTGAGGAGCAGTGCTGTTTGATTGTGTTAGCGCTAGCAGTGTTACATAAGATGAGTGACAATATCTTATGATAAATATTATAACTGCTTCACTGAGGCCACCTCATGAAATAGCAGGCTAAAAGGCTTTATCTTGTCAGTTCATGACTCATGCTTAGAAGGGCTTGGCGTTGTGTGAGTCATACTGTGTATATTTCAATAGAAGACCAAAAAGAATAAAAACTTTGTGAAAATATTAACAAAAGTGAAAGAAAGTGTGCCCCTTTGAATAACACAAATATGATTATTTATTTATTTATTTTTTTTTATTTATTTTTTTTACGTAATGAACATTTTTATAATAAAAAAAGATGCTGTGCACTGAAGCCAGGACCTGAACTGTTATATACTGTATTTTCCGGACTATAAGTCACACTTTTTTTCATAGTTTTGCTTGTCCTGCGACTTATAGTCAGGTGCGACTTATTCATCAAAATTAATTTGACATGAACCATGAGAAAACATTGCCGTCTACAGCCACGAGAGGGCGCTCAAAGCTGCTCAGTGCTCCTGTAATCTACACTGAAGACATAGAGCGCCCTCTCCTGTCTGTAGACGGTAATGTTTTCTCTTGGTTCTAAATAAATGCGACTTATAGTCCAGTGCGACTTATATATGTTTTTTTCCTCATCATGACCTATTTTTGGACTGATGCGACTTATACTCAGGTGCGACTTTAGTCCGAAAAATATGGTATATAACAGTTCAGGTCCTGTCTTCAGTGCACAGCACATATAGTTGCACATCATAATACAGTACAGCCTCTAGTACTCTTCGGCTTATTTATTTATTTTTTTTTAGAAGGAAATAATATTCAAAGCGAAGTATTTCAGGTCATGTCTGTCCACATCCATTTTCAGTGTTTGTGTTTGTTCTAATATGCTATAAATTTTCTTAAAACTCACAATCATTCGACTGGTTCACATTATCTCCTGCCAGATCATGTGGATGATGAAGAGGCAGAAAACAGAGGGTATTCACTAAATCATTTTTCAGGAGCTTCTGGATGCTGCTGCCTCTGTCAGGACTCATTAGCTGACCAATCTGACTCCCCTCTAGAGTTTACCGTGGTACAGGTATTCTGTGTGGCAGCCCCTTACCCTATATAAACTTTTATGCTCCTGTTAATGAGAAAGAAAAGGGGAGAGCATGGAAATTCTGTACCGTCAAATGAGGCTTCAGAATGCGTCGTCTTTCATCATTCTTTTCCCCTCTGGCTTCGGCCACCCATATCATACTGCCAAAGAATGAAGGATTACAGTCCTTAAGGTCTGGTGTAAAATAAACAGAAGGAAAAGCCAAACAAAATCTAAATCTTCTGTGCTTGTTTGTTTTCTTGGTCCGGCAGCTATTGCCAGCTACAACATGTTATGTAATTTGCATATCTTTGTGTTTCTTTATATATTGCATCTTTTCATGTGTATTTTGTCATAAGTCCTTGAACAGACTTTATGCATTGCTAAAAAATCTAGTCTGAATTTTTACTTAGGATGCATATAATCTGGAGTTGCTACCAGGGTGTCAATCAATTAACTCACTATATGTATGTATGTATGTATGTGTGTGTGTGTGTGTGTGTGTGTGTGTGTGTGTGTGTGTGTATAACACATATATGACACAAATTAATATACAATTTTCAAAGACAGTAAAGCACTGAATAGACATGCACAGATGAGACTTCATAAGTCAATGTTTATTAGAATTTGTTGTATTTATATTGATTTATTTAAATTTATTTGTAAATTATTTTAATGTAAATTAAGATAAAAAGGTAAATTAGTGAGGTGTATGATTGTACACAAAAAAATAAGCCTTAATACCTCACACAAATGGCCTTCTCATGTAAAGTTTTGGTATGTTATTTTGCAACAATTACGTTTTTTATTATTTATTTATTTATATTTTAGCAGTATCTTTATTTATTATTATTATTATTATTATTATTATTATTATTATTAATTGTAGCAAACGAACACTTCACACAATTGCCAGCCCCAGTTGTTGGACTGCTAGTTTTGCCCAGTGCTAAATTTAGAGAAGGAAACGTTGACATTTATCACATTTTACAGCAGTTTTATTATGGCTAACTTGATTCCCTAACCACCATTAATCTCCAATTTGTAATCCAGTCTAAAGGTCATAAGTGTATGAAATGGTCTGGTGTGGGTCTGTAATATTGCTAGAGCTTCTGGGGAGTGCAGGTGCATTCGCTCAATGAAACAATGGTTGACATTGCTGGTCTTCAGACATAATAGTCATGGCATCAGATGAGATTTATGAGAGGTCATATTGGATACTTGCGGAAAGATTAAAATGGGTAATCTTGAAGAGTCATCCTCTGTCAGTCATGCTTGAGGCCTTGGCTGTGAAGACAGAGGTTATTTATCTATTGCAGTGTGATGTGCTGCAGGCCTGGGAGGGAGGCATATGAGGCAGGTGGTTCAGTGCGGAGCTCTCCAGCCCTTCAGACTTATCACTTATGCACCTGATACTTTCCAAGCTTCTCTATTGCGGGAACTGCAAATTATGCATAATACATGACTCATTAGTCATATTAGACACATGTACGCTATTCTGACTTGTAATTGCACGCATTGAAAGCTCTTTGGCATGCACATCTTCTGTCCTTTCACCAGCAGAACACTTTGATTCAAGTCAAGCTATTTGTGTTACAAGATTATTTTAGAGGTCATCATGGTCAATTTAAATGTATAGAAAGAGGGAATTAAACAGAAACATAAAATAAGATACATGTCGTTTCAAACCTGTGTGACTTTTTTTTTTTTTTTTTTTTTTTTTTAAGTCATACAGGTTTGAGATGGGTGAATAAAGGATTATATTATGTAAATTTTTGGGTGAATTATCCCTTTGATCTACTAATGACAGTTGTCTTGAGCATGTAAATGAATGTTTCTGATTGGCTGATACACAACACCAGCTTTACCATCACAGGACTAAATCACATTTTAAAGTATATTGAACAGAAAACAGTTGTTTTAAATTTAAATAATATTTTAATGTTTTTATTTTTGATTAAACAAAAGGAGAGCATAATAGACTTCTTTCAAAAGCATGGAAACATGCTGTCGACCCCAAACTTTCAACCATAATCAATTTGATTTGCAGGGAAAATTACAGGATTCATTTTTCCTTGTTTTGTTTGGATTATTGTCCTTTTAAGTAACAGTAAAGTTTTAAATGAAGTTTCCTTCTTGTTGCTGCTTGTAACCTTGTTGCAAAATTCTTTTAGGCAGCATTTAAGAAGTGGGATAAAAAATGTTTAAGCTGCTGTTTTAAGATAAGCTTTTGTTTCTCGCCCATGCCCTTAATACATCATCACTGTGTTTTTCCCTTGACTGTCTCAAGCCGTCAGTTCTGAAACTCACCTGAGGTTAAATTAGCTACTAGCTCAAGTAATTGGGTATGGTACGGGCAAGTGGCACATACCCGAGCGGTCTTTGAAGTTGTCAGGCCTCTGCCACCCTCCCTTGCTGATTTGGGCAAGTTGGTGCAACGGTCAGTGTATTTGTCACTATGTCAGCACTCCCGGAGTCATTCCTCCCAACACTCTCAGGGCAATGCATTCATCTTTCTATTCATCTCTGGGCTGGAAGTCATTCATCATAGGACCAGAGGACTCCATCAATTATTCCAATGGGAAAGGAAGAAGGCCGAGAAGCTTTGAAAGGCAAATACATCTTGAATTAATTGGAATGCAGGTAGAAAGCACATTGGCACCAAGCAGATTTCCTGCTGGAAGAAAGGAGGGAAATCATCTCTGCCTCCTGATGCACGTGGTGACTCACATTCACGGCCACAGATAGGGATTCTTTGAGGGTGGGGGTGTCCGGGTTAAGCAATGCTTGTCTTTGTGACATACAATTCGCCTGGGGTTTCTTGCAAAGGCATGCACATGCCAGCACGGTTTCGTGGCAATCGGAAAATACTAGAAGAAATGACTTCAAAACACACATTACATGATACATGAATACATGAATAACATAGGTGTTACATCCTACAGCACTGGGTGGTGAACGGAGGATGAATAGATACCACTGATCAGGGCTGATTATATATATATATATATATATATATATATATATATATATATATATATATATATATATATATTGTGGCGAGTGGGGCGGGGCCGAGAGGCGTGGGAACGAGGAGTGAGGCCAGGTGTAGTGATTGGAGATGAGCTACATCTGCGCCCCACCGCCGGTCTTGAGTCCCACGTAGGAGATGGAAGGATATAAAACTGGAGCGACGACCGTGAAGGACGAGAGAGGACCAGGCCTGGGACATTATTTTATGTTTGGCTTTTATTTGCGCGCACCAGTCGTCCGCGAGGGGCTGGTGCGCAGTTTTGTATTTATTTATGAATTATTAAAATGTATTTTGATTGTGCGCCGGTTCCCGCCTCCTTCTTCCCGATGAATATGGAGATTTGTTTATTGTTACATATATATATATATTTTAAATCGGCCTTTGAACTTTATTGCATGGCAAAAAATTTAAAAAATATATAAAATACTTGTCTTGCCAAAGCACTGACAGAGCCCATTGATCTAATGGCATTGATGAGCACACCAAATGCAAACTTTGCATGCAACAATACTCTAGCCCAGTGATGTTGGGGGATCCAGTGGAGGCGGCAGTCATATTTAAGTGTGACCATGCCACTCTTTATCACAACCCTGCTAAAATGTAGCGATGTAGTTCCAGTATGAGCACTCACTGGAGCCCCGTCAGCTGGTGCCCCTTCAGCTATGCCTAGAAATGGCACTGCTTGTCTTTGTGACATACAATTTGCCTGTCAGCCCGATTTCATGGCAACTGAAATGAAAATACTAGAAGAAATTACTTCAAAATACAGAGCCTGCTGGGCAGGTACCGGGTGGTGAGTGGAGGCTGAATAGATGCCACTGATCATCAAACACAAAGGAGGCTGGAAAGAGAGTTGAGTGAAATGGCTGACACATGGATTTCTCACTGTTTCTTAAGAATTAGCTGTGCTTGGGCAATCTCCTGAAAGCAGCTCTTGAAGACGGCACGGAAGTGACAAGTTGCAGATTTAATCGGATGTATCCAATCAAGTTAGGCTTTTGTGGATGCTCTGCAGAGTTCCTGTAATCCCAAAGAATGGCCTGGCAGGATCGATGAGCAGGAGACTTCCTGTTTCATGTTTGGATCTTCTTTCATCACCGCTCATGTATGCAGATACCACCTTGCAGTTTCAGTCTAGGTTTCATAGTTGCTGCACAGAAAGAAGTGGAGCCGATGAGTATCTACCGTGCTATTATTACTTGGCTGTGTGTTATTTCTGCTTGAGTTCTGACATGGACAGTTTTGCTGTCTAGCAGGTGGTGTTGTCAGTTGATAGGTGACCTTGGTGTGAATTGTAAAACTTTGTCTGTGTCTTTGTCTGTGATTTATTACTTTGTGTGCTTGCTATTTTTAATCTGTTATCTTTCATCTCTAGTATATCTGTAGTGGTTTACAAGGTTGTGCACAATTCTGAGTTGAAGAGTTGGCTTCCTTTCAATTCATGAGTTGGAATTTGAATTGGAATGTCAAGAAGAAGAATTTATTGAATTCAAAATAATTAATAACAATTAAATACAAGAGCAATGCATGCTTTGTGGGAAATGAGGTGCTATTATTTTGTTAATATACAAAGTAATTATACACACTTAAAAAAAAAAAAAAAAAAAACATTATTGGAGTATATTTTATGAGGAAACAATTTAAGTAATTCTACATAAAATAAATTAGTTTAATCCAATGTGCTGCTATTGCTGTTTCTTGCTCTGTCTGTCTATCTATCTGTCTGTCCGATTTTTTTATTATTTTAATTTTGCTTCCTTGCATTAAGATTTAAATTTAAGTTCAAGATCAAATAGGCATGCATAGGTCAATTGCCACATTTGTATGTAACGCCTGTTTCACACTGCAAGCATAAGCGGAGCATGAGCTGCAAATGCACCAGAGTATTCACACTGGAAGAGTTTGAGTCACGTCAGTCGTAAGTGCACACATGTACAATATTTACTGAAGCTGTCAATAATGTAAGAATAATGAAATTCTTATTCATATTCTCCATTGTCATTTTAAGATCCTGAGCAAAATGAATTGTTTGTTGTGTTTGATAAAATATTTAAATTTATAATATCCTATATGGCAATTAAAGAAGTTAAAATGGGTAAATCTTCAATACATATTTTTGATTCTTAATTTTCATGCATGACATACATCATACATACTTATTATGTGCATTTTTTAGCATGTTTTGTGTTCGTGTTTATTTTGTCCATCAAAAGTGTGCTGTCACTCTATCTAATTGAGCATCAGCAGCGCATCAAAAATAGACTCGGTGCCAAAACCCCCGCTTTACTGCTGCTCACGTCACACTCCTGCTTGACGCTCACGTGCTGCTCCTGCTGCCGGTGTGAATGCACACTGAAAAAAATGCACGGTGCTTACACCACTCACGCTTGCAGTGTGAAACAGGCATAAGGGTCCACAAAAGCCAAGAGAGACGGGGGAAGAAGAAATACAAATACAAATGCTTTGAAACAATATTTAAAATTGTTCTCTGGTGTTCCCATAGTGTGTGTGCAAAGTTTTATCTCAAAATAACCCGCGGATAATTTTTTATGCTTCTTGAAATTGCCACTTTAAGGGTATTGTCCCAAAAGGCTCTTTGATCCGACCACATCTGGATTTTGAGCAGAAAGCAGATTTTTTATAAATAACGATTCAGACTTCTTTAAATGAGAAGCAAACTTACAGTACATCAAACAAATTAGCATGTCGACCCAGGAGTTTATTAGCTTAATTGCTATAAAGTCTGTGATTTTTCCCAAAAACCACAATACAGAATTAATCCTAGTTTAAATAAAATACTACTACTAATAATAAAACCTTAATGACTTTTAACTCTAATGACTTTCCACTTGAGGATTAGTTTGTTGCAGTCTCAGAATACAGAACACAGTTCATGTTTATTCTTGTTATGACAGGTGCTCCTTTAGGATGTTTTCTTCACATTGGAAACTTCACATGCTATCTATACTTTATTAGACCTGTCAGTAATTGGAATTGGAAGAGGAGGTCACAGTTCCAGGGGATCCTTTCCAGTCATTTCCCAAGGCAGCCTGTGGCATCAGCAAAACAATCTTTTTATACATTAACGTAGCCACTCAATAGTCTTATTTATAGTACCATCATGGCTTGTGTTTTTGTTTTATTAACATGTATGTCATCTCTGTGTTTGTATTATGAAGTTGTTGTTATTTTCCCAGTACTTGCTCCCAGGCGAACATTGAAACCCGTTTCAGTTCTTAATATCTACCATACATTATTTCCATAGAATATAAAACATCTGTAAAATACTGAGAGGCTCGGACCACTCATAATTCCATTTTGTGCAACTTTAATGAGTCTATCCATTTGTTTTCTCAGTTTATTGGAAACATAATACTTAAGTTGCATTCGTGCATTTTGATTATTGCAAAGCCATTGTAAACTACATTTAACAATAAGGTGTTAAAAGCTTGCCCATAACTTTATCTCTTGTTATCTCTTGAACTAATTTTTAACATCTCATCTAGATAACACACAATTTGTTTCTTTGACACATTTTTACACTATTTACCTGTAGGGCAGACAAATGCCCTTTGTTAAAGAGTTTTGGCTTAATAGTCCTGCATTTTGGATGTTTAATTCTCTGTTAAAGCACTTTATTTTACAGTCCTGTTCCCGATTTACATACTATGTACTTATTCTAGTAATTACAATAACTATGTAATAACTAGGTACTAACCCTGAACCTACCCCTAAACCTACCCCTACCCCATGTAGTTACCTTGTATTACCAGAACTTTCTTAAATAAATACACTGTAAGTATACTATAAGTGCATGTAAGTACACATACTGTAAAATAAAGTGCAACCAGAAGATGTATTACAGAGCCTATGGATGATTTGTGAAGTTCATGTTTAATTGATGTATATATGATATCAGAATACATCACATTTCCTTGTCATCTTTGTTTATTTATGGTTCATGCTTTTCAGAGACAGCATGTTGTGCTTTTGCAGTTTGTTTAGTCTGCTGCATCTGTCACTTATTAATATACAAATGTGGAATTTATGTCTACCGTAACGCTGCACTTGTCGAATGCCAAGAAAATTAAACCCTCCTCTAATTGTTCAGTTCAGTTCAAAATGAATTGAAGGATAAAAATAGCTTTGCTTGTTCTGCTATAATTGAAATTGTTTTTCATATTTTTATTTGTTCTTTACCTTACATGCCCGAACACAGTTACTAAGGCAGTGTGATAGTGTTGTCCCTTGTTTTACACCAGCTTGTGTTACAAACTGAGTTGAGCAGTTCACAAACGTCACTGATATTTTATTTTATAATTGTGCAAACTGGAATCCAGTTATGCGTGAACATTTTGCAGCATGTAGTAGCTTAAACCTTTCTGCTGCTAATTGCATCTCCTAATTAATAAGTTTTGCCATTTTTTGTGGATGGAATTAAGAGTATATAGACATTACATTCATTTCATCCATCATCTCAACAACTTCTGTTGTTCTACTATATTCACTCATATATATTTTGACAACAGTGCGGAATAAATTCATAATTTCAGTTCAAAACTTAAAAAGATTTTGATGTGGCATACACCGAGAGAAAGAAAAAGGAAACCCCATTAAAATTCAGTTTTGGGCGCAGTCCTCAATGGTAATCACATTTGGGGTTTACAGTAATTTATTCTTTGACACTGATTAATTGCATAGAATTGCTGGAGCCATTTCCTGATATAAACATCAATTAATTAGCCGCCAACATTAAATGTGATAATTAATACATTGTGTGCCACGGCATGGGCCCGGGATCCTTCACGGGTTGCTCTTCAGATGCCTGTGGTCGATGCAAACATCCCAATTTTGACATCGACAGGGATCTGGAAGTTATGGGGTGATGAGTTGAATGAAAGAGACTTATGTGCATGTTCATGTCTAGTTAAGGAAACTGACAGCAGTGGTGGTGTCAACATCCATTCTCCCTGTGCTCGTGCTGGTTTGGCGAACCCTTGTTGATCACTGAAATCAGTCAGAATGGCAGTGATTCTTTCTGGATTCTGGAGCACAAAGTCCTTCTCCCAAACTCCCTCTCAATTAGAATGGCAGCATATGGCCCATTGACCAGTAAAGCACAGAGGCAGCTATCTACTCTGATGTCTGGAGATTCTGATAGAGAGGTCCCTCGGTGTGGCTGAGAGGGAAAGTGTGTCACCTTGATCTGTTAAGAAGTGTCCGCTTCTCCTCGAACGTCTATATTAGGAACAGATAGATCCTCTTGACGGATAGTGTCCTTTTGGCCAAATTGTTTACGGTGTTAATTTGCAAGCATGATTTTTTTATTCTATTACAGGATGCACTCAAAGGTAATGCATCATTCATGTATGCTAATTTGTAGGGCTGTAAATGTCAGTCAGGCAAAATATGACGCTTAAATGTCACTAAAAAGCTTTAATAACCAGAAACATTAGAATATACTTGTGTTTTCACATATTTACACCTCGCAGCGTCACTGACAGCACACAAGAACACAGCCTGTAAACTGTCATTTCATTTTACATGTGTGTTTGAGCTGCCGAAAATCTGATATCTAATTAATTTGAAAGAAAGTTCTAAAAGAAGTTCTGCCAGTTTCTCAGATGACTGGTTTAATGAGTTGCCTTAACTGGATAATACATTTGTTTACACAAAGGTGTTAAAGGTCAAATATTCAAGTTCAGTTTAAAATACTGTGTCCTATCCTGCAGAGACAACTACAGTGTAAGCAATTAATTGTAACTGTAATAGTGTTGTGCACAGTTTTTTTTTTTTTTTTTTTTTTTTGGCAAAATGTTTAGGTTTTCTGAAAGTTTAAATTATTTAAAGATATATTGGTTGATGGAAACTGTTCTTGATTTTTGTATTCCATGTTTTGGCATGTGTGTATGTCTGGCTGTGGACCCATTTAAAAAACTCCAACACTCCACTCTCGCTATTGTGTAAAAATGATATTGTTTTGGTATAATGTACAGTTTTGATACTTGTAGTGCAGATTTATGTTTTTTATTTTTAGTATTATTATTTTTTTTTACAGCATTATACGTTTAAAAAATACTTTACATGTGACTTAATTTATGCGGTTGATTCAATTCTGTTTTCACTTAATTAAACACCATAGTAAAATAATTTTTTTATGTTACCACATGAAACTTTTCCCATTTTTTTTAACCCCATTTTTCTTATCAGTGTGCTGAGTTAGAGTCGATTTCACATTTTCACCATTTGCCCTCTATTAGATAAGCCTGCTGTGATCTGAAGTACATTCCAATGTTAAATTATTTCTGCTGTAGTCACCCATTCCTTCACTCGTCCAAGAGTGAACTCAGGGTGCAACTGTTAAAGGTGCCATAGAATGCATTGATACAATATTTTAAATTATTCTATAATGTCCCCAGAGTATGTATGCAAAGTTTTATCTCAAAATACGTGATGCTTGCTTTGTCTGGAGTCTGGACGTTTGTGCACGAAGCATTGGTATCTATCCCTCTAACTCCAGTACTGAACTGACCCTCATTTGTGAGACAGTCTGGTGTAATATGTTAGCACAAAGTATAGGACTTTTTTTTTTTTTTTTTACATTTCCTTCGAAAATAAAATTTAACCAGTGTCCTCAGTGGTCTATGGAGACTCCTATGTCTGTTGGTGCATTCCAACACACAACACTTTTAATGGCTACAGCAAGAGAACAGTAATGGTGGACCGCAGCCTCTCACTCAGGGCTGTGTATATGCTAATAGGGCAGACAGTGTCAAAATAGGCGGGACTTTCACAGACTATGTCGTCATAGTCTGGAACCGTTTGTGTAGAGAGACTGTTTATGATTTTTTGGAATTATAAAACAATGAGTGAGTTGATTTTTTACAATTATAGGTTGGTTGTTTTCACACACTGCATCCACACAACTGTGTTCAAACACATTATAAAAGTGATTTTTGCATTCTATGGCACCTTTAATGTGGAGTCATACGATGTCTACTACAAGTGGTTGTTTAAACAAAAATTTGCCCACACCTTCATGAGTTATGGGCTGTCGTCCCGACTGTTCAATGCATAGAGTGTGTGCCATTTCATATTTAGATTTTCTCTTGTCTTGTCATTTTGATATATGTCTGACAATGTATACATTTATGTGTGTGTACATTCAAGACCTTGCTAACTGATGCATAAGGATGTATGTTTATTTAAGGATTGTTCTTTATTTATTATTTATTTTTATTTTTATTTTTTTGTGCTCACTTTCAGATTTAAATAGTAGTGTGGGCCTTGATTGTTTGCCTGCATGCTTGATCATTCCTTGCTAATGATGCCACCACCCGAAGGCATGCGGCAGAAAGGCAAAGATGACTGCAACCTCTGAACTTGTGTTTGTGATGTGAAGTTCTGTCATATTAATCATTCTGTCAGACAATGAGAGCTAGGCACCAAAGGGGTAAAAAGGAGACATGGCCCTCTGAAGCAGAGGGATTTAGTAAAGTAAAAAGAAAAGAGGGGCACTTGTTATTATTTATCCAAACTCTGACGTGCACCGCACTCACACCACCGCACTCTACAGGGGCACATGTGTGTTCTCTTTTAGATGGTTTTAAGTAGGAACTGCACAAGGTGAGGATAGTGCAAAAGCAGCACATTAAGAAGCTTATTCATCACATTTGTGCTTGTGTCAGAAAGCCGTCTGCCCCAGAGAGCGCGGGAGCGTATGGATTTGGAGGTGTTGTGCTTCAAACGAATTGGACTCTTTGTTCAATTGTGTTAGAGTGTGTTCACATGTACAAAATACTAATAACTAGGAAAAAGAAGCTGGATAACTCAAATCATTAATATATAATGTTTAGAACTTTACTGTCACTTTTGACCAATTTAATGCATCCTAGCTGAATAAAAGTGTGTGTGTATATATATGTATATATATATATATATATATATATATATATATATATATATATATATATATATATATATATATATATATACTGAGCATCAAATCAGCATGTTAGAATGATTTCTGAATGATCACGAATGATCTTTGTAATCACAGGAATACATTAGAATATTACTGGTTTTACTATGTTTTCGGTCAAATAAATACAGCCTTGGTGAGCATAAAAAAAAAAAAAAAGTTAATTATTCCAAACTTTTTACTGTTTTTGGGATTTTTATTTTTTTTATTTAAATTTTAAAATTATTATTAGAAGTAGTAGTATATTTTTTTAACAATGTAAACGTCATTACTGTTACTACTTTTTTTATACAAATTTAAATGTAAATTTTTTATACAAATGTAAATATTGATTAGCATAATGCTAATAGATTAGTATAGTTTTTTTTTTTTTTTTTTTTTTACTTTGCCTGGCTCATGAAAAAAGGCAAAAATGTATGCCAATTGGGTTTTGCTTTAACCATGTAAGTCTCTGATAAAAGAACAGTTTAAGATGTTAATATGACCTTACACATTGTCTGGTTATTGAGTGTATCAGCATGTACTTGTAAACACACTCACTGTCTGTCTTTCTCATTAACAGTCTGAGAATGTCCTGCTTAATAAGACAAAATGCTTTGAGCTGTTGATATAGTGCTCTTGTCTCTTGCACCTGTGTTCTGTTTATAATGGTATTCCTCCTATCAACAGCTTACGGAATTTATTATTTCTGCAAATCAGTCATTGGTATGTTAGAGCTGGTCTTAAGTGATTCATGATAATGTCAAGAGGAATTATTTTTTTACAGACAGAATAGAATGGGTTTAGTTTTAAGACATGTCAGGTCAAGTTTAGAAAGCAATATGCGCTAATGCCTAGCCAGCATGTTGCATATGGGATATGCTTTAAATTTGTGTGATCAACCAGATTTGCCATGAATTAAGGCGGGGTTAAATTGAAACATGGATGTGTATTCCCTAGATGGAAGGCATGGCTGACAGTCGCTGTAGGAGACGAGATGATTGATTACGCAGCCAGCTCAACATATGGTGATATGTGAGATTTTAGCTCATAGGGTAACCGTGGGTAAAAAAAGCGACAGCTCATGTGTTAAAGAGAGTTGGAATGATAAATGGAAAAATGCTGCAATGGATTTCTTTCACACAAATCTGCTGAGCTACTCTGCGTCTTCTATTAATAATAATCCTCTAAGGCAAGAATTTTCTATAAAACACTGTTATCTTCTGACACAAAAAAAACAATTTTTTGTACTTTTAATTGTAATTTATTGTCAATGTGTAGAAGCATATCAGAAATATTGTATTATTATTTTTTTTGTTTCAAGTCAGTGCTTTCATTTCCAGGACTAATTTTGGAATTGACTTTGTTTATTGTCTCTCATTTCATTTTGTGTAATCCACATTCTGTGATTTTGGAGCAATAGCAGATCAGGGTGCATTTTGCAGCAATGCAGTCATGTGCTTATGAAGAGCAGAGAATGTACCCAATTCAGCAAGGTTAGGATTAGCAAACATTATTCCAAAAATCATTTAATACTGGGATTGTCAGTAAGGGATCCACCTTAGGCACAAAGCAGAACCTGTTAGTTTCATAAACTTAGATTTATTTTTAAAGACCCAGTGTAATCATAATTAAAGTTAGTTTGCTTTTAGTCCACATGTGTTACCTTTGAGATTATCTGTATGCTAGCATGCTCTTAAAAGTACAGAACAATGTAAAAGAAATGAAGTAATATAAGATTTACAATCTTTCTCTTCCAGGGAAATGGGCCAAAAATATTGATGAATAGTTTAAATAAATTTAATGGAGTACATTTTACAAGAAAAATACAATTTCAGTCTTTTTACTTAAATATTTTATGCTTAATTATGTTGTCTTTGTAATTAATTGTGAAATTTTCTCATCTTCTGTTTATTTAGGTATGGTAAACTACAGTGAGGTCACTGGTTACCCATTGGTTCAGCACTGGAAGCTGCGGTCCATTATGTACCATGTAAAGCTCAATCAGTGGACCCTCTCCCAAGGTAAAACACTCAATTTCCTTCCGTTAACATGGATGTATTGAGCAAGTATTTACAACAAATATGTTTCACTAAGAGTACAGCATATACGGCGGTTAGGAAGATGTTTCAGGCCAGCAGTACCTTATTTGTCACCCTTTTGACCACAAAACCAGTCATAAGGGTCAGATTTCTGTTAATAGTCATTCATTGATGTGTTGTTTGTTAGGATATGACAAAATTTGGCCCAGATACAACTATTTGAAAATGATTAATAAGAAATTGAATAAATATATTCATGGAACATTTTCTTTATTTAACATCCTAATGATTTTTGGCATAAATTAAAAAATGATAGTTTTGACCTATGCAATGTTGTTATTGTTGATTTTTGTTTTTTGACTATTGCTACAAATATACCCCAGCGACTTACAAGTAAGACTGGTTTTGTGGTCCAGGGTCACATTTGGTCTGATTGTCTGGAATGAGCTCACTGAAGAGCCCACACTGTGACGGTCAGTTGTGCTGGTGGGTAGTGAAGCAAAAACTCAATACCAACAAATATAGCTGCCTGATGTGAAGGAGGCAGTTCTCAGTGCTCTGTTGATCTCAGACTGTTTAAAACTGGGGGATTTAAAGATGAAGTTTATACCTTTTTGTACTATCCCAACTTAATATTCAGAGACAACTATAACTAAGCCACCTGTAGGTTGATGTCTTTGTAAACTCAGCGGTGCTATCAAAACATTACTTTATTTATATTTGTTTTCTTCCAAAAAAAAAAAAAAAATTACCATTAAATGATTTATTTTTCAAATTACTTAAAATAGTTTTTACATTTTCATTTCAGATTTTATTTTTATTTTTTTTATTTACTCACTGGAGGTCAATTTGCAAACCCAAACACAAAGGAAGTGGAATAATGTGAAATGTATTATTATTATTATTATTATTATTATTATTATTATTATTATTCATTGATTATTAATTATTATTATTAATAACTTTTTTTCCTGTTTGTGCAAGTTATAAAAACGTTGTTTTGAAATATGGTACCATTCTTCTGATCATGTCCCCAAGGCTGGATTGGTAATTAGGCATACCAGGCATTTTCCGGTGGGCCGACACACTTAAGGGGCCGACAGAATGTTTTTCTTGATAGAATTTAATACTTTGGTCACACTTTATTTTAGGGTCCAATTCTCACTATTAACTAACCATCAACTATGACTTTTCCCTCAATTAACCCCTTATCTGCTGCTTATTAATAGTTAATAAGGTAGTTGTTAAGTTTAGGGTATTGGGTAGGATTATGGATGTCATGCATTATATGTACTTTATAAGCACTAATAAACAGCCAATATGTTAATAATAGACATGTTAATAAGCAACTAGTTATTAGTGTGAATTGGACCCTATACTAAAGTGTTACCAATACTTTTATTTAGCAAGGATGCTTTAAATTGAAGTGATGATAAAGACATTTATAATGTTACAAATATATATTTAGGATAAAAGCTGTTCTTCTAAACTCTCTATTCATCAAAAAAACTTGAAAAAGTTATAGTTTCTGAAGCATCATGTGACTGGAAAAATGATTCTAAAAATTAATCTTTAAAATAGAAGGGAATAAATTACATTTGAAAATATATTTTACAAATGTTTGAAAAAAGTTATTTTAAATAGTAAAAAATATTTCACAATATTGCAGCTTTTGCTGTATTTTGGATCAAATAAATGCAGGCTTGATGAGCATAAGAGAATTCTTAAAAAAAAAAAAAACATAAAAAATCTTACTGTTCAAAAGCTTTATAGTGTGGTAAAGCTGGTACAGATTAAATGTTTTTATTAAATGAACAATGTTTTGTTAACATGCAAACAAATTGAATTATGTTGTCTGACAAAAGTTTCAGAGGTCTTCAGTGCATGTAAACAAGTAATTTATATTCTAAAGTACTTCAGGGAAATTTAAATTATGTGACTAAAAGTTTACATTTAAGTTTTATTATGGATATTCTGTTAGAAAAAAGCAAGAAAAAAAGTTTTTAAAATCTCAGACATCAGCCCACTCAAAAGCTCTGTGAGACCTTGTTGTTTATCCTTCCTTTGTTTCCCCAGATAACATGTCACACAGAGCACTGACAAATCATGTTTTCACTCTTTGCTTTGTTATGTGTACTGCAGTATGTGGAACTGGGTTGAATATGGAAAGTAAAGACAGTAATAAATCTTTGACAATAAAGTTTTGAATCCTTCATGCGTATTGTAGCTGCACTGAAAACCAGCATGCAATAATAAAGCTTTGTAATTCTCATAGATCCACATAATTTTAAATTTTCTCTTTTGTTTGATCTATAATGCAGCTTCTGTTTTTGATTGAGATGAAATTGAAGTTTGATGCAATACTCTAAAACCTCTCACACATCTAAATTCACACATCACATTCTTCTTCAGCCTTCAGTTCAGCAGTTCATTCACTGGATGGGGCCACCCTGCGTAGTGACTTTGTGTCCATTTTAAAAGAGTTTGGCAACCATTTTATCCAGGAGGCAGCGTATGGCTTTGAGGAATCCTGTACCATATGGTATCCCAACAAACAAGTCCAACGGCAGCTGTGGTTGGAGTATCAGGACATCAGCAAAGGTAAGCTGTATAAATATGAATTTAAAAGATTCAATTTGCTGGTTATTGGATCTTGTTCACTAAAAAGCGCATAAAAGTTGCATACTGTGCACAGATGTATGTTTGTTTGTTTTGTAAATAATAAGACTTATTTTAAAACTGCTTATTTAATTTATAATAATAATACTATTAATAATAATTTGACTTGTGCAAAGGCTGCTTGTTTATGCAATAGTAGTAGTAGTTGTAGTAGTAGCACTAGCAGCAGTAGAAAAAAAAATAAAGTAACCATACAATATTTCCTAAATTCTTTGTATTATTATTTTAAGTAATTCAAGTTGTTAGTATTATCCTAAAAATAGGACAGATGTGACTTATAAATAATTTTTTCTGTATGAAGATGCACTGGTTTTACCCATGGTTAGTAAATGAGAATCATTGTTTTTATGCTTTAGGGTGCACCGTTTTATTTTATTTTATGAGTAGATAAACCTTGACAGTTTCTGAGGAGATAAACAAAGCTAAACTATTTTATCTGTCCAGAAATTATGCAGATGTTTTGTAAATGTTAATTTAATATTTATACAGGTCTAAATAAATAATAATAAGGAATCGATTTAAAAAAATAAATAATTGTCTAGACATGCAGATAGAAGTTTAACCCATGGCGCCCAAGGTTTGGTTTTGTCATAATATAAAGTCCATTTGGGAAAGGATGTTGACAGGAGCTGAGGAAGTAAAACTCAACACAGCCCTCGGGAGGTTGGTCACATCTGTTCAGCCAATAAAAGGAGGCAAGGGCAGATGTGAGATGGCTGACTGGCTAAAGCTGAATGCAGGCCAGCGCTGCTCCGTACTTGGAAGGCTCCTGGGCAGGCTCACCTAGTTTTTATGCTTCAGCTCCACTCAGCTGAGCCCATATATACAGTATGAACAAGGTCAGTTAGGATGGAACTTATTTGGAAAGAAAACAAAAGTGTGACATTAACAGATAAAGAATCACTAGAGATGGGCTAGATAGTCCATAGAGTGATTCAGCCAAGGATGGTTTGGGTTTCTCTGCTTATGGTTAGTTTATTAACAATGCATCCTTGGGCATTCATGAAATAGCAGTGCCGTGAACATGAATTAAGTGCTTTGTGATCCAAGCAAGCTCTTCTTTGAGAAATAGGCACCAAGGTTATACGACAAGGCTTAGTCTGTACTCTTCTGTATTCAATTATAATGTCTCATGTTATACATGTAACCATGGTTCCCAGACGTTAGGGAACAAGACGCTTTGTCCCCTAGAGGGCACTATGGGAAATGCTTCTGATATAACCGGTGTCTGAAGCATGAGGCTAAACACGGAAATGAACTTGACATTGGCAGGCAGCAGCCTATGACATCACAACTGGTGTGGCCAAGACAAGAATATAAATGAAAAATAAATCTGTGAAATATATCATCCACTTTTTTGTCTGAAGGAGATGTATGCAGAAATGCCTAAAGAATGGCAAAGGGATGCAGTCTGTTATTCCATATCCTAAGGGTGGTTACATGTGAAAACGGAGACATTTCCTTTTCGAAAGGGAACTTGCGCCAAGTCTCCTAGAGAGCACTATGTGGAACTTTATACCCACACTGCATGCTGAAGGGATGAGTGCCTTATTGGCTGAGCTAAGTCAAAGACTCATAGAGGTCCTCACCCCTGCACCAGCAATGCGATCATAGACTGGAGCCTCTCAACAGTGGGAGTCTCAACGGGGAGAGGAAGCCTATACGTTCTTATTCAGGGCAGCATCCAAGGAGGCTCACAGAGAGCCTAACACTCAGAGCTAACTGGCCCACGAAACTCTGCAGAATGGAGGGCAAAATACATGAGATCTTTAATGAGAGGTGGGCTAGCAACACTCCACACTAAGGTCAGTAGCCAAGGAGGATCCCAGAGAGCCCATAACTTAACATACTACTCTACTGCCTAGCCGAGCTCCAAGAGTGGAGGACTCTTCAAATCTAGAGGAGAGCCAACAACGCCCCATGCTCAAGATATCTTGTAAGGAGGCTCACTGGCAAAGGCTGCCACCTACCAATGTCAAGCCCTGTGTCTTAAATCACCCCATACTCTTAAATAGTCCACTATATGAGGGTACAGCCATTTTTAGTAGTGTCCAAAACCTTAGTGGACATTATTTAATGTGCTCATTCAGTCCCACTATGTACAGCAACAACGAGTGTCCAACTTTTGTATGCTCAATAACTAGAGAAAACCCATAATGCACTGTGCGAATTAATTACTGTATCTCACCAGAAGATGGCATCCGCAGCAGATTCATTCATCCATATTTTCATTTTACAAATGTTTGTCCATGGTACGGTGTCATACAATACAGGTATAAATTCAATGTAAATTGATTATTAAATTGTTTAATTAGTGTTTATACACAAGTTCCATGACATAGTTCCAGATAAATCCTTTGTACTACTAGAGCTGCCAGTTTCTAATGATTATTAAACAGCAAGCACAAACTATGCAAAAGCATGCAAATTCACTAATTTTCATATAATGCTTTAAGTGAACTGTATTAGGGGACTAATATAGGGAACAGTGAATGAGGGTATATGGGGCAATTTCGGATTGAGCCCTTTTTTAACCATTTTCATGCTTCGACTCATGTTTCAGACACAGCTCATCCGTAGGCATTCCACATTTCCCTCTTGAAGACACAGACTGAGTTCCCTTTTTGAAAGAGAACTTACGGTAAAAGCGATTGCAAGGCAAATGAAAGCAAAATGAAAGCTGTGGGTGCTCTGCAGTTTGATAATCCAACACTCATTTGTGGAAGTGGCTTTTGTTGGGTTTAGAAAATCTATATTTGAGGTGTCTGTGAGTACACCATGTTCTGCTAAAAGCATTTTGTGCTAATGGCCATGTGGCAGCAGTATTAATCCTGCTGGAAAGACCAACATATTTAATCAAATTTGTCCGGTCAAACGATCACCCAGAAGAGGAGATTTTTCAATAAATTCATCCAAAACCAAATTATGTGAGATTTGCCATATACAATTGTTTATTTTAACACTGTCATAAATAACTTGTGTGTGTGCGTGTGTGTTTGTGTGTATAATGTTTTGTTTGTTTAATGCATTGATATTATTTCAAGCACTTAACATAGCAATTCCCATTGCTGAAAGTAAAAATATTATTTTTGTAATAATAATGGGTTTATGTGAAGATGTTTACTTGAATTAAAAGTTATAATATTTTTTATGCTCTGTAAAAGTGTAATCCTATTAAATGTTAAAGATTACAGGTCATTAAATTAGAATGTTGTGGGAAAATACATTATTTCAGTAATTCAACTCAAATTGTGAAACTTTTGTATCAAATAAATTCAGTGCACACATAATGAAGTAGTTTAAGTCTTTGTTTTTTTTTTAATTGTGATGATTTTGGCTCTCATTTAACAAAAACCCACCAATTCACTACCTCAACAAATTAGAATATGGTGAGATGCCAATCAGCTAATCAACTCAAAACACCTGGAAAGGTTTCCTGAGCCTTCTAAATTGTCTCTCAGTTTGGTTCACTAGGCTACACAATCCTGGGGAGAACTGCTGGTCTGACAGTTGTCCAGAAGACAATCATTGACACCCTTTACAATGAGCCACAAAGATTAATTGCCAAAAAACAACAACAACAAAAACTGGCTGTTCACATAGTGCTGTGCATGTTAACAGAAAGTTGAGTGGAAGGAAAACGTGTGGAAGAAAAAGATACACAACGAACCCAGAGAACCACAGCCTTCTGAGGATTGTCAAGCACAATCGATTCAAGAATTTGAATGAACTTCATAAGGAATGGACTAAGGCTGGGGTCAAGGCATCAAGAGCCACCACACACAGATGTGTCAAGGAATTTGCTGAACAACAGACAATGTCAGAGGTGTCTTACCTGGGCTAAGGGGAAGAAGAACTGGACTGTTGCCCGGCGGTCCAAAATCCTCTTTTCAGATGATAGCAAGTTTTGTATTTCATTTGGAAACCAATGTCCTAGAGTCTGGAGGAAGGGTGGAGAAGCTCATAGCCCAAGTTGCTTGAAGTCCAGTGTTAAGTTTAAACAGTCTGTGATGATTTGGGGTGCAATGTCACTGGTGTTGGTCCATTGTGTTTTTTGAAAACCAAAGTCACTGCACCCCTTTACCAATACATTTTGGAGAACTTCATGCTTCTTTCTGCTGACCAGCTTTTTGTAGATGCTGATTTAATTTTCCAGCAGGATTTGGCACCTGCCCGCACTGCTAAAAGCACCAAAAGTTGGCGTGCTTAACTGGCCAGCAAACTCACCAGACCTGAACCCCATAGACAATCTATGGGGTATTGTCAAGAGGAAACTTAGAAACAAAAAAAACAAACAGTGCAGATGATCTGAAGGCCACTGTCAAAAAAAGCTGGGCTTCCATACCACCTCAGCAGTGCCACAAACTGATCACCTCCATGCCACGCCGAATTGAGGCAGTAATTAGAGCCCCTACCAAGTATTGAGTACATATACAGTACATGAATATACTTTTTCCAGAAGGCCAATAATTCACTAAAATGTTTTTATTTTTTATTTTTTATTTTGTATTGGTATTATGAAATATTTTAATTTGTTGAGGTAGTGAATTGGTGGGGTTTTGTTAAATGTGAGCCAAAATCATCACAATTAAAAGAACCAAGGACTTCGACTACTTCCGTCTGTGTGCATTTAATTTAATACACAAGTTGAACAATTTGAGTTGAATTACTGTAATGAACTTTTCCACAACATTCTAATTTATTGAGACGCACCTGTATGACACAAATTTTATTGTAATATTGGATGAATAGATTTCTTCATTTTATGCTCAGAAACCCATACTAAATAATATCCTAACCCATACTTGCCTTCATTCAGAGTACATAGTAATTAAACATATTTAAAATATACTATCTTTGTAATTTCTACATTAATTCAGAGATTCAGTGTGAAAATATATTTTTATGATTCACTCTCAGAAACAAAAGTACAAAAGCTGTCACTGGGGTGGTACCTTTTCAAAACCCTTAAAGTACAAATATGTACATTTTCAAATTTTAATGTTAGGTGCATATTTTTTCTTTATTCATATTAACAGTATTATTTTTCATTAATGTGTTTATTTATTTATTAATAGTTTTGGGAGAAACATATGAGAAGTGCATTAAAGTATATTGTGTATTGTAATATGCAGAAACAATTACTATACAGTATATACTGTGTGTGTGTGTGTGTGTGTGTGTGTGTGTATATATTTATATATATACATACATATACATATACATATATTATCTTAACCATCAGTTCTAACTTGGTTATTTTAAAATTTGTTTACTCACCAGCGCCACACTCACAAGCACAGAAAAAAAAAAAAAAAAAAAAGATATGCATGTCTTTTCAGTGGGGGAAATATCGTGCATTAGTGTTGCACTAATTTATCATTTAGCTGAAAATTTATGCAAAGCAACATTGGGTAGTACCTTAGAGGTTAAGTAGAGGTTACCTGCTGAGGTTAAGTATGTTGCTCAAGGGATCACCCATTGTAGGATTTGTTAATACTAATAATAATAAAGAAAATGCACACTTTATGATATTCCTATTTATTTTGCAAATCATTTTGACCTTCACGAGACACACATTAACACACCAACATTCTATTAAATATTTTTAAACCACTAATTAGGCTGTCATTTAAAAGACAAGTGCCAATTAGCTACACTTCCTGTTTATGAGTGTTACACTGGCAATGAAGACCACGTACTCTACATGTCCAAACCATCCATCATAACAAACTCAAAGAAGTTTTCAAACTTTACACACTGGAAGCCAGCAAACTGTATTTAATTTTTTTTTTTTTTTTTTTTTTTTTTATATTAACATAACATTACATAATAAACTTTGCTAAATGTGAAATAACTTGACCCTTATCACTGGCACATCTTCAACTCAATATCATAATGTCTCCAGTGAATTATATTCATGCACCCTCCTAATCTTCATGACCTTGTTGTGATAGCTGATTTATCTTTAGAACTAATCTATTCACTTTCTGTCTTCTATCCCATCCAGTAATTATAGGTGCGGTCAATGCTCTCAATGTAACTTAACCTCAAAATATAATTCATTCTGTCATCCACACTCAGGTAAATTGTTTAAGATCAAAGATCCCTGCGTTATCTCATCTGTATGTTAAAAAGTCCTTGTGGACGCAATGTACTTTAAAAACACAAATCACAGAACTTTGAGGCAGTATATACAAAAATGAGAGGGAGCCTTCTGTATTCAGACACAGTCCTTTTAAAGAGATAGTTGATCCCAACCAGTATGAGTTTCCTTTTTTTTTTTTTTTTTTTTTTTTTTTTTTTTTAGGATCTCAAAAGAAGATATTTTGAGAAAGATGTCAAAATGGGGTCCAGTATTGTTTGAATGTACTTTAGTTTCTTCTGTGTTGCACTGTGAATTATGTAAATAATTAAGTTTGTTGTGATGTATGTATGTAACAGCTTTTATAGCAGAATTAAAAAATAAGAAAAAATATATATATATATATATATTAGTGGTTAAAGGTAAAATAATATTTGCATGTTAATGAGTGCTGGGTGAAGATGCACTGTATAAAAGCAAATTCTACACCACCTCAGGCTTTTCTCAATTTGCAAGCAGCCCAACGCTTTCTAAAATAAATGTAATAACTTTTTAAATGCTTATAGTTTGTTGAAACGGGCAGTCAAGTCATCCTTCCTCACAGTGGTAGTTTTGGTGTCTTAGATAAAGTCAGATAAATAATGGCCCTCCTCTCACAGCTGTTTCAGTCTAATAACTCCAACACCATGGTTTCCCTTGGTTGAATCGGCCATGTTGCCTTCTTCCCAAGAACCTTGCACTTCACCAGAACGTTAGCTCTTCTGACGGATGGCTTTAAATCAGTTTTCGTGCCTACCTAAAAACTAGCTTTGCTTTGCTAGCCTCTGACATGACCACGAACACTACCGCAGCAGCAAATGCTGAAACCAGCATTTTTATTTATTTATTTATTTATTTATATTCATTGTTTTTTGAAACCTTTCCTTTTAAAAATGTATATCATTCAATTCCACTTACACTTGGGTGCCATAAATGAATGGCAATCTGTGATCATGACCCCTTGAGTCCAGAAACAGACTCTGTGAATGCAGATGCTGAGTGTTAGGTAGGTGCTTGTGGACTGCTGTGAGGAGGAGAACAGACGCAGGGCAGGGTTTAATACCCCCTGTGACTCAGCTAAAGGTCCTGCTCTTTGGGTATGGGTAATGAGCTCTCAGGAGACTCGGCTGGTAAACCATACTTGTACCCTTGCCCCAAATAGCACAAAGCTTCCAGAGCTGAAGTTTGCCACCTAATCATTTTTGAACGTTTGGGGGAAAAAGGCGACCACACAGCTTATGAATATTCACACACTGGCAGAATGAAATGAAAATACTGGAATGTTGCCTCAGCTAAAATAAATAAATGATGTGATAACTTGTATAAAATGTGTTACTTATATGAGTTTTTATTATTTTAGATTTTATTATATTAATTTTTGTATGTTTTGATCTATATTTTTATATTATTATTGTTATTTTGTAACTTTTAAGATATACAGCTTATATATATATTTATAAGAGGGGAATAATATATATTCTTTCCCTCTTGTGTGTGAGAAAGAGTGTTTGTGTAGTGTTAGAATACATTTTGCTTTGAATTTGAAGAGACAAAACTGACATCTGTGAATCATTGCAGAAATTGGAACATCTATCCAGTTATAAATGTCATTTTTAATGAACAATAAGTCCTTTAGATTATGACTTCCACTTTTTTGAATAAGATACCCTTCTTGTGCACTCAACTGATAGAAGCACTCCCTGTATATTGTATTGTGTCCGCACTGAAAGAATGTCTGAGGATCTTTCTTTATTATCAGTGTAGATAGACTCTGGACTGCAGCATTGCTCAAGAGCAGATTAAAAGACTCATTTAGAAACAAATTTGTATGTTTTTAACGCGTCTTTGGTTTTGAAACTTTAAATAAAAGAGAGCAAGGCTACAAAGCTTTAAACCGTTACAGTACAGATCACATTGATTCCCTCAGAGCTTTTGTTGAATAGGTATTTAAACTTTATTTGAGTCTCCTCTAATACTCTTGTAAGATTCACTGTGATATACCTGAAAAAATGGCTTTTGGGGGATCAGCAATACTAATCTTATTACATTTGACTTGATGATCAATACATTATTGATAGCAGGGCCAACTCAACATCATAAAATCCTGAATTCAAGAGATGAAATATAGATTTTACAGACAAGCTATGCTGAAAACTCGGCAGCCACAGCCATGTTCCTGCCTCCTCCATCTCCTACACCAGTGGTTCCCAACCACATTCTTGGAGGCCCCCAGACACTGTACATTTTGCATCTCTCCTTTGTCTGACACACCCAATTCATGTCTTGGAGTATCTACTAATGAGTTGATGATCTGAATCAGGTGTTTGATTACGGTGACATAGCAAACATGCATGCAGGCCTCCAAGAATGTGGTTGGGAACCACTGTCTACACGATTCATAATGTTTGCTCTTTCTTGCCTCTCGGCAAACCCAACATGTTCTCTCTCTTTCGCTCGCTCTCATCCTTCTACCATTACATACCCTGTATGACAGCGAGGTGGGAGGGTAACGGCCAAGGACGACCCACCACTGCATTGGGCACTAGTGCCTGAGGGTGAAAAACATAGAGAGGGAAGAAAAGGATCAGGAAACCAGTGTAAGAAAGTGATTCTTACTCACTGTCTGAGGATGTTTCAGGATGTGTGCAAGGAGGAGAAACAAATGTTTAGCATTATGTAATATATGTGTGTATACAACGGGTTTTATGTTTTGATACAAGTTTCTAGCACTCAGTATTGTGTATTGTACATATTGTGAAGTAATATTGTGAAATATTTACATAATTTACAGAAACTTGTTTCACAGTTTACTCAAAAATATTAAGCACCAAAATGAATAATAAATTACCGGACTATATTTTCCGGACTATAATTCCGGACCGTATTTCCTGCGACTTATAGTCAGGTGCGACTTATTTTATCAAAATTAATTTGACATGAACCGAGAGAAATGAACCAAGATAAAACTTTACCATCTACAGCCGCCAGAGGGCGCTCTATGCTGCTCAGTGCTCCTGTAGTCTACACTGAGCAACATAAAGTGCCCCCTTGCGGCTGTAGACAGTAATGTTTTCTCTTGGTTCTTGGTTCTAAATAAATGTGACTTATAGTCCAGTGCGACTTATATATGTTTTTTTATCATCGTGACGTATTTTTGGACTGATGCGACTTATAGTCCGAAAAATACGGTAATACCCATTAGTAATAAGAGCCATTATTATTCATTCAGCATCAATTATAATGAATAATAAGCAAATCAGCATGTTCAAATAATTTCTAAAGAATCATGTGACTGAAAGATGGCAGATGGAAATTTAGCTTTGCCATCAGATAAACAAATTACATTTATTACCGTTATTTATTATAAACTGCATTTAATATTCTGTATTTTTGATCAAATAAAAACAATCCTTGGTGAGTATAAGATAATTTTTCAAAAACATAAAAAAAAAAACGTATTACAACTATTAACGAAAAAAAAGAAAAAAAAAAATATTACAGATTTTTCAAGGGGTCTGTCCATTTATGGCCAGACCTGTACACATAGAGGGTGAGAGAGTCGGCAAGCTAATTAAAAGATTGAAAGGGTGTAAAGCTGCTCTCTTGGCCTGAGATGCCATAGAAGAGCTCCCTGGAGCTGCACATCTGCAGAGCAGGAGCTCAGTGCCTGCAGGAGCTTGATGAATGAGCTCTGGGTGCTCTGCTGTAAAACAATTCAAATCAAAGGGAAGCAGATGTCTTCACTCACTGAATATCTTCATTGGGGGTTACAGATTTGACGATAGAATATTACATTAAAAAAAAAAAAATCTGGGCTTATCATACAAAACGGTAAGCCTGCAGGGCTTGCAAAATTTCAAAATTCCTTGTAGTCTAAAATTAATTTAACTAGCCCGAATTACACGCACACACACACACACACACACACACACACACAAGGACATTGGATGAACTTCAATGCTGAAAAATCAGCATAATCAAAAATGTAATGGAGTCAAGAATAAAGGTGTGCAACGGATCACACAATTCATGGCTCAGATCATAATAAGTAATAAGATCATAATAATTTTGAGTGACAGACTGAATCATTTCTCAAATACCAAAAAAAAAAAAATGGGTCTTTAAAATTTTATTAATTTACACATTATTTAAAGAACGCTTTACTTCAATACCCCTGCAAAAACTAGTAGCATATAGGGATGGAATGATGCTACACAACAAAATGCTGCACATTTATTTTTTAAAATTGAAATCTGTAAAATCATAAACCTAACTTCAAAGAAAAAAATAAATCTCTTCCTATAAACAAAGGCTTTGTCTGTGCGCTTTCTATTTCAAATTAGAGGCAACCACTGCTTTTTAATTACAATCCATATTTAAATTGTAATTCGATTGTTTAGTTTTGAAATTTGAAGCAAAAACAGAATAGACTAACTAGAGCTTTGTGAAACTATACTACATAAAACATATCTGAAGGAACAGCAGATGGGCTGAATGAGATGCTAATGTCACTCTCTGACAGCAGGTGGCGCCTATGGAACAGCAGGTATTCATAAGACCAGATGCATGATCCAATATAATGATGCACATGAGATTTATTTCTCCACTGTTTTAGTTCACTTAAGACATAACGAACTGGGTTTACGAGAATACTTGCCGAGATGATTATTTTGGGATCATGTTTCATGAATAAACCAAAATTTTTCCGTGTCAAAAAAAAAAAAGGCATTCTAGTCATGTCCAGTTTTCTAGGTTAGTGTACATGCTCCTGGCACGTTGACCCTTCAGGAACTTGCACAGGTGATGCATGTTCGAGTCTTGACAGTTGCTGCCCCCAAAACCCCATAAATCCAAGCTGTGTTTGTGGATAGATTCATATATAATATTTTTTAGGCTTCACGTTTTCAGTTAAGTTATGAAGAAGCATTTTTTTATGGAGAGAAGAATAGAGAAAGGACAGGAAATGGTCAATGATGAGAGAAGGAGGGAGAGAGATCAGTAAATGTCACTAGCTGTGGAGTGTGGACCCTTATGAGAACCACAAAGCAGGCATATTTTTCCTCAGTTCTTCAGCTCCTTAGGCTTCAGGACTCACATTGTAAGTCATTTTTCTGTGTGTCAGTCAACAGTCAATCTTAATATTTTGCTCGTATCTGGGAACGAAAGCACAAAGAGCTACACTAAAGCTAAAAATAAATCTGCCCGATGACTTGTGATGATCTCATGGCTGAGATCAGTCTAGCTTCAGGCTTAAAGAATCCAACCATCTTAAATCTCCACTCATTCCAGCTCAGTCTAAAATTTGTCAACTTTGTGGGCCTTTTTAAAAAAAACATTGATGGAAAATCTGTTTTTCATCTGTAAAGACCAGTGACAGTATGACATTTGATAAGATTTAAACCACAAGTAAAGCTCAGAGTTTCTGAATGAAGAGTTTAAAAGCCTAGAGGTCATTCCCATAAGAAAACTTTAGTCATTTTATTCCAAGCCATGGATTTTTTTTTTTTTTTTTTAATTTTTTGGACATCCGCTATTTCCCCGATGATCTTGTTAGTGCTCCTGAAGAGCGTAGAGAAGTAGACTGAGGTTTGGTGAAGGAGCATTAGTTAGAGGTCCTAACCTTTGGCCGGAGATCATTTGGATTGTCCTTCAACTGAATAGCAAAGCCATCTAGAGCCTTCTGGATCTTTCTCTAAACGTGCAAAGAACAGATTTGTCCTTGCATTTAAATGCCAGCCTTGTTTTGACTGTAAGACCACGAATGGCATATGGGCTTCACTCCAAATCACACTTTTAAGAATTTTTCATTTAAAAAGACTCCCTGAACCTTAGGATGACTCTGCATAATAAATTAATAATGCGAACATCACAAATTGTCAGAAAAACATAGCATTCTTCATTGTACATTTTTCTTCTTTTTTTGAGATTTATTTTATGCTTAAGGGGTAGACATTTCAGCAGTCACATATTGACCCCCCCCCCCCCCCCACTACCACCACCTTTTACTAAACTTTTATTACAATCACACAGCAATTACCTTGCATTTCCTTTAGATTTTAACTGGCTATAAGTCATGTTTGGTTTTTACTTGCCTTTGGGTGCATACGGAAATTGTGTGAATGTATTTAAGACATATTTACTCATTATTTATTTATTTATTTATTTATTCTAGCAGCAATTATTTTAATTAGATGTCAAATAGTTTGAGCTTTAATATTAATCTCCACCACAATGTGGTATGGAAAAACATTCTTATTTTATATCAGATCAAAGGAGGAATAAATTAATCTTTTTATAGTTTCTTAATAGTATATGAACTATTTAGAACTGCAGTTTCTGATCTAGAAAAGGTCTACTGAGTGTGTATATATTTCAAATGGATATGCATTATGGACTTTTCACATTAATAGGTTTTGTGTGTGTGTGTGTGTGTGTGTGATCCTGTGTGATCCTGTATGTGTTTATGTCAGGATGTCTGATCTGCTGTGCTAAATGAAGAGCGATGAGCAAAGTGTGCAAGACTTTTCATCAAGGCCACTAGTTCTTTGAAGTGTGTCTTATCAACACAATCCAGTGCTGTGACTGGCTGTCATTGAGTTATAGTTCACTGGTTCAACCATTGCACTGTGAAAATGGATTTCCATTGGCATTCCTCTGCTCCTGTAGGCAAAAAGATGCCTTAAAATTTGTAAAATAAGACAGTATTGAAAGGTTAAATTAAAGAGCCAGAGACTGAACAAAACAAATCATTTATTTAAGCCATTGCTACTCAGCTAATTGATGAAAGACTTTGTATCATAGTTTTGACCTTTTATATCTTAATTTTGACTTTTCGTGTCATTTCATTTTTCATCTCATAAATATTACTATTTATATCATAATTATGATTCACCAAAGCATGATGTAGCGGAAATGGGCTTTTATAACATAATTCTATGAGTACAGCTAAATTTCTGTTATGTTGAGAAAGAAGTCAAACTTTAACTTTGTTTTCCTGAAGTCCTTTCACATCATAAAATAAGTGTTGTACAAATACTGTACTAAGAAGAGGGCAGACAAAAATAACTTTGAAGTATGTAATTTACCATCACAAATGCAGCTGCAAAGGCAAGTAATATTGGCTTGATTAGCAAATCAGTAAATCAGCAGCTTTAAATAGCAGAGACGAGCACCACTATTTGAGTTCATCGGATTTATAAAGAACGGTCACAAAAACCAATCGCATCATATGCCAAACACATGAAGTGGATTGGGAAATAAGACCTGTGGTTGTGAGATGACTCTTGCTGAATTGAATAGGACACCACACAGGAAAGTTGTAAAATGTCACCGTAGCCTCACAGAATTTCTTAGAATTCAATCAGCAACTTTGTGACCTTGTTTTAACAAAAACTATTTGTGATCTACAATTTATGGCAGTGCTGCTATTCAGAAACGTCTTGACTCTGAGAATCGAGTCACAAAATCTTATAACCTGTCTCGAAACCTGGATCCAAATGGAAAATGTAATATGGTCTTGATAGGTCATCTTTCACATGCTTCCCAACATCTGGACTTATTTGTGTGTGGAGGAAGCCAAAAAATGCCCATAATTACCAACTGTTACACATGGTAGGGGATCTATAAATGGTATCACCAGCCAGCTCAAGTGATTGGTTTGCATGGCTGTATGGTATAATGGCAACACTAAACATCATCTGAAGGAACAATGTGCAAGCTCCAAACTGCATTCTCATTTTGTGGTCCCATATTTAAAGAAATATGCTCCCATTCAAGTTCATGAGTAGTTTAATCAATGCCAGAATGCAGTCCAACACCTTCAAATTCAGAATATGATTTAATACAATGTAGGGTGTTTTCACAGTGCAAAAGATTTGAAATACTGTATAAAACAATTTGTGTAAATTATATAGCATTATTATCATGATTAAATAGCTGATTATTTAAAGGGAGACCTTTTAAACCAGTGATAAATCTGAGATTAGGTACAGAATGCTAATGGTGGTTAAAGGAAAAGTGCAGTCCGATGTTTGGAGCTCATGATCACAATCATGCCAGAAAGGTTCAGCCACCCGGCAGATCTCTGCTAATTTAATCATAATGAGCGCCGCTGATTCTTCTTTCCAAATTAACAAGGGGATTTATATCTTTGTGTCTGACTTAAGTCATCTAAAGGATGTCCTAATTATACAGAGCAATAAAAACAGGACTGCAATTGGCAGTGAGCGCTAGTCGCTGAGCAGAAAGAGGGGGGAAAAGTGGAAGAAATGAAAGCTCAAGAAAGTTACTCAACTCCCTTACCTTCATGTTGGGCTTGGATGCAGCTAAATTGCCCTCTTCTGTTCATTGCAGTTACTGCAGCCTCATTTAGTGTTCGGAAAGTTGCGCTTCAGGTGACACAGCGGCTACATCCCATTTTTGCAGCCTCTGTTAGCATAGTGGGGTCAGAATAGAACATGATTATTGCAAGTAGAACTGTAATTTATTAAGAAACTATACTTGGAATTCAAAACAATGTGATCGAAAACGGCCTCCCATTCTACAGTGCAGTTGCTCTAGTCCATAATTCCCTGCAGACTAGGTGCCTCCATCCCAATAACTCCTGCATTTGCATACCTGCGAGCATTTGTGTGTGTGTGTGGGATGTGCATGTGTCACAGCGTTGATCATCTCCAGTCCAGCCAACACACAGCTGGTGTTAATGGCCCGGCAAGAGTGGGTGTCATATTTCAGAGCGCAGGGTGGTGCCAGCTGATTTCATTAGATCTAGTGATAGAGCGCTCCCATCACTTTCACTGCCAATCTCTGCTTTGACAGATAGCAGTCAGCTGCGAAAAACCGGCTGGGTCTTTCATGTCACTGTGACTCAGCTGATTACCTAATTATGTGTTATGCAAAAATGCAAATTGCATGCGTGCAAATCTGATATTTGAAGGCTGTGATGTGTATTTTGTTTGCTCAGAGGGATAGTTCACTGAAAATAGTTCATTATTTACTAACCCTAATGTTGTTGCAAAACTATATGACTTTCATATTTGGAGGAGAAACGATGTTTAGCTGAATGTGTTTTTCACTCTCCTAATTACTACATGGCAAGTCTACTGGTATTATTGTATAATATTACAAAATATTCTAAAGCATGTAAAGGGACACTCTGAGGACAGTTGTGATGTCAAGATTCTCCTGATTTCAGATCCAGGTGTTTCAAAAAAGGGTAGAAAATAATAAAGTTAGTTTTGGGATCTGAAACTTGCAGGATGATTTTAATATAGAGTGACCTCTCATATGTGTCAGTATCACAAACATTTTGATTCTCCATTTTATGACCCCTTTAATAAATTGAATAAAAGTGTCATTTAATACTTTGGTGGCAAAGTAACATTTTCAGCAGCCAGTCTTTAATGTCAAATGATCCTTTAAAAATCATTCTAATATGCTAATGTGGTGCTCAAAAATCATGTCATATTATGATCAATGTCATAAACAAATATTATTAGCTCTATTCTTCCTGGTCATCTTTGACTTTCTTTTGGAAAGCAGCCCAAACATTGTTTCTCCTTTTGGGTTTAAAAGATGAAATACAGCCAAGAGTTTGGAACAACATGATGATAATAAAAAATTATCATATTTGAGTATACTATTCATTTAAAAGCACAGTATAGTTGTATCCATAACATAAATATATTTTTATTATTATTATTATTGGCCTCAAGCTCTTACATTCTCAGATATTAGCCATGTTTTTCTCCCCACAGAACAATTGAACTATTTCCAGTGTTAGTTATCTTCAATTTATTTATTTAGCGTGTACTTTTATATTCAGAAGGCAGCATAATTCACTGAGGAGATGTTTGACATCTCTGCTGCAGTTTTGAATTTTAAATGTTCTCTGCGCCAGTCCTACATTGCTAAAATCAAAATAGTCTAGTCCCGTTGCTTCACAACGGTGCTAATGCTAGCAATGGTTCCTGTCTCCCTGTGTGCTGTTCAGAGTGTTGTCTTGTTGTCTTGTTGTGACATTTTATTGTTTGTGACATCGTGATCAGTCAGTCTTTGTCTGTTCTAAGCTCTGTTCAATGAAAGATATTTTGCAGTGTCTTGCTGAAAGTCAGTCTGCTGGGCTTTCCTTTGAAGGGCACGAGTAAACATTAAAGTGAGTCTGAAGGCTTTTACGCTGATTGATCAGTTTGTCAAAATCCTAGTGCTGTGATTTTGTTGTCTTGTATTAAACTTTTTCTGAAAGTAAGGTGGTGATTCATAGGGGGGTTTACATATAAAAGTGAAAATAATTATGGATTAAACAGGGCTATCTGTTGTCTTTTATATACCTTTTATGGACCTTTTATATACTGTAGTTTAAATCTGCTAAGCACTTTTTTTGTTTTGTTTCATTTTATGTTTGATACATTTTTTGATACTGATTTATAAAGTTAGAGTGAATACATATTTATAGTTGTTAGTGGTCTACATATTTTATCACACTTAGATTAAATCTGCCATTTGTTTGCCAAAGCGGTTGCGCTTCAGAAATTAAAAACAGCTGAAATTGTAGTTGTCTGAGAAAAAGTTAATTCTTTTTTACATGTGGTGTTTCAACCACTCACACTGCACTTTTTGCCTGGAAGTGTTGCCATAGAGGATCTGTTTGTTAACAGTAATTTCTTCTATGCAAGGCAGCAATTATAATAAAGCTAAATGGCTTTTTGGATTAGATTTTATTGTACAGTTTTGCAACATTTCAGTAGAAGTGTTGAGGATTAGTTCATAACCTGAGTTGTCATACATAGTTGACAATTATTCTAATTATTCAAAAGAAATCCAAGCATCCTATTGATATTGTGATTGGGTTACTACTAGCATAATTTGAGATGTGAAATCTTTTTCATTTTGTCTCTGATCTCTAGGTGATTTGTGTGTGTGTGTGTGTGTGTGCATCACTCTTCATAGCATAATTAATGCATTAACCCCCCCACACACACTCACACAAACACAAAAAAAACGCGTGGTGTCAGTTCAGCAAGGGCCTAAGGGAGGTAAGGACACTCATGGATATACTTTGGAATTATTAGAACACAGGGACTATGGAAAGGGACTGTTAAATAATGTATATATGCCCGCTCACTCTCTTCATTCACCCTGTGTGTTCAATAGTGCAGATCCTGGGGGTGGGACAGAAAACACATGCAGTAAAGAGTCCAGCAGGTGATGTGATATATAACATCTTACATATTATTATTACACTCCACAGAGTACTTCATGATGATGATTAAGTAAAGTAGGCAGTCATTTTGCTATACGTTTCCCACAAGCTGTAGCTATGCTTTCTGCTGTGTAAGCAGCAAGAACAGCAGGTGTTGCTGTAAGCATTGGACCGCCTGTAATGTCTCAAACAGCCAAGGGGTTTGGCTCTGAATATTGTTAGCATGACTTAGATGTGACAAAATGTGAAAATCATGCTGTTTTCTCTCTAGGGCAAGCTGAGAGAATTTATTTCACCCCAAAATATATATTCATTTTAACGAAAAGCTGATCATCTGTCACTCAATGCTGTGGACATCTGTATATATATATATATATATATATATATATATATATATATATATATATATATATATATATATATATATATATATATATATATATATATATATATATATATATATATATATATATATATATATATATATATATATTTCTGAGGGCATATCTGATTTGTATACTTTCTGACCTTATTCGGGGTCTTTTAGTGTCTTTGTTCGATGGACAAAAACTCAGGAAACTGCGTAGTGAATAGAAAAAAGTAAATAGAATAGGAATTATGAAATCATAATGATGGGAACAGCACAACTGTATTGCTCATACTTTAAATGAATTAGTTTACTTATTATTATTATTATTTTTTTTTTACATTTTCAATCATTTACAGTTTTCACTCAGAAAGTACTTGTACTATTACATTTAATGTCACATTGTAAAGTCTAAAATACCAGAATAATTATTTAGAAATGTAATTATTTATAATAAAAAATCAGTGTACATCAAAACAGGCAAAACAGAAATAATAATAATAATATTTTATGGAACAATATTCCAGATTTTCAGCATTGTTTCAGTCAGATTTGAAATCTTGTGGGTTTTTTTTTTTTTTTTTTTTTTTTTCATTCAGGACATGACACTTTTGTAATGACACGCACATCTCAGGTAGGAATAGGACAATAAAAAGATGTTTCGGCAAGAGAACTGCTGTCATCAAATGCTGAGAACTACATGTGCACCAATTCTATACCCTACACTGCACAGTATGCAGCGTGAAGATAAAGGACATTATACACCATCTGAGGCACCGTGTGAGCTGAGCACCTCAGGATGAATTTCCAGCTCTTCATACTTCTAGTATGCTCCTTGAAGGTTTGTGCTGACATTTGGCATACCATTGCTATAACAACCCATGGAGACATGTCTGCAAGATGACTGTATTGCCATTACATGGAATTGTTTATAGGGTAAAACCAATGATCTTGGTTCAGTTCCCAGAATAGGAACTCTTTTGTTATAGATACAGAAAGTTTTGGCTGTAAATAAGTAAACAACATTTTTTACACAAATAATACAGCAGAGTTATCTTAGAAACATGCCATTTTTAAGTAGATTCATCTAAAATAGATTATACCACCAGAAAAGACATCAAAATTATTTAAATAATGGGAAAATATATCAGAAAATGTGCTTATAAACTGAATTTCTGTCTATTCAAAAGTAGCATGATAAATGCAGTCTACTTCACAGACAACTCCGAAAACAAAGCAATATATTCAGTTCTGTTTGTGAATATCTGCAGTATGCTTCCCTACAAAGGCAAAATACATTAACTTGCAAGAGTGTGAAACTAAGAAAAATTATTTTAAAGTTTTTTACTTGTCCAGCCAAATTAATAATAGGTAGGACACTGGAAATTTAATGATTAAAGAGCCAGTAAGATGAAAATTCTAAGCTTCCTATCACTGTTTATAAGTCCTGTACATTAGGTTTAAATCCATCCAAGGTTAAAAAACATTGTCATTTTGTCAAAATATCATTTTAAAATTACCTCAATTCTCAGAGATCCCCAAACGGTTCGCGCGAAGCTGTTCAAAAGATTCAGTTTCCTTAAGCCCCACCTTTCGGTAGCATACTGTGTTCTGATTGGTCAACTAACATAAGCAGTTTGGATTGGTTGTTCCGCACACACCTCCACGGTAAACTATGTGTTAGCATCTGTTTGGGGTGAATTATGTCTTATTCCTCTCACCGCAAAGCAAACAGTAAAATAAAAAACTTGAACAGTCTCGCTGCTTTTTCTTCTATGTGTGTGTATTCAAGCCGCGCGCTTCAGTTTGAATCTGAATAGCGCGTTCAGCGCGGGGGCGTGGTCACATTAGATATAACAAAGGGAGACATGAAAAACAGACATCGCGTTGTTTTCATATGGATTACTTTATCACAGAATATCTGTTTTCGGCAGCACTTGTTTAGTTTTAAAGTAGACATGTCAAGCTTTCTATAGATATCTCTCTCATGTCTCTTCGTTGAGTATTCACGGAGTTACACTTCATTTTAATTACATGTTTGTACATGACGATCAGCGCAGACAGGCTGCAGACAGCACGCAGACTGATAAGACGCTCGAGAGAAAACCGACACATAACTTCATAATCATACTTCGCGTTGTGATTCGGAGATGCTCGTTGTTCTAAATAAAGTTGGTAATGAACCCGCTGTACTCACCGAGATTAGAAAAGCAGTCATCAGTGAAAAAGGGATTTGTTGTAGCCTACTGCTCTGGTATTGTGGTGAAAATGAATTTTAGCCATTGGTTCTTCTGATCTTCATTCTTTGGCAGTGAAAATAAAACAAACTTGCCTTTACAATTAAAAACACACCGTCTCCTCGACATAATGCTATCACACCAACCAGAGCGTCTGTGTGGGGAGGTGGGGCAGGTCAGAGTTCCGTTTCTCCCAAGACGGTAGGCAGAGATTATTATGCAAAGTGTTCCTAGTGACGTACATAGAGATGGGCAAAAGATTTGAAATCTATAACGACTTTATAAATATAACTTTATAAATATAACTTTATAAATCGTGTACTTTTTGGTTTAATTATTTGCATATTGTTTACACTGATGGACAGCTACATCATACACTGTAATACAGGTAATTTTTGATTTCCCATCTGTGTGGCTCTTTAAATGTTTTAGTAAGGAAAGTGATCTACATTAAAAAAAATTGTAAGCTCAAACTTGATTTTTACCCCTATTTTGGAGTTAATGTACTCTAACTTTGCATTGTCTGCAAAACGAGAGAAGTCACACCAAGGCAAACGGCAGTAAGTTCCACATTATCAGTATTCGGTTGCTGATCAGAATGCCGTAACTCAGTTTGAGCGTTCCAAACAGAGTGAAAGAGCCGTAACTGGTGTTATACAGTGTTCTGCCTTGGTTTCTACGGGGCTTTTTAGAAGTTATGGTTGAGACGACCCATTATTTCACTTAAAAGCAACGGAATTGATTCAAGATACTTAATGATAAAGGATGCCTTGAATCTCTTAAAAATATCAATAACTAAGTAAAAAAATAAAAATAATTTACGTTCTTTTGCATTTGCACAGCATGTATTTGACTTCCTAATAAGCTCCTCAAATTAAAGTCCTCAAATTAAAGTCTGAGTATCATTCAAACATTTGATGTCTCTAGTCTAGTGAATTTTGGCAAATTCTGTGATTAGCCTCATGGCTCTTACTATCAACCTGGTACCTTGTAAACAAAACTTTTCAGTAGACTGACTAAAAACATTGTGTGGTTTTACTCCTGAAGGTTGTATAATGTCATCCAGTCAAATTAGAGCTTGACAGAAAGTTCATTCCAGCTGTGTGAGCTTTTTGCAGTAGTTGGTGGGCCATGCTTTGGAGGCTGAAACTATGTAAAGAACACCATGGTTTGAAAGTTGGCAGTCAATCTTCCCATTTGGTGGTCTTTTAGAATGACAAACATGTCAATAGCCGCATTTCCAGTATTGGGCCAAAAGCGGGCTTGCTAGTGCATGCAAGGGCCAGTCGCGTTTCCACTGTCACTTCAGGTGTTTGATTGTGCCTCACCTTTATTTAACGGCCAGGGTATTTTGGCCCAATAAAAACCTTGGGCCAAAGATGGGCAGCTGGCTTTAGAGTAGTGTTTATGTACAAATGTTGAGTTTCTCTGCGTCTGGAGAGCGTCAACGCCGTGGATCATTTCATAAAGCTAACAGCTATAACACCAGCATTAACAACTTTTTTTTTTTTTTAAGTAAGTTGAGCTCAAATCAGCATAAAAGGCAGAAATATTTATATTTCTATGCATGCTAGGCATTAACGTTACCATAGTAAACATGGTAAATATGACCGCTTGAAGAAATCAGATGTCAGCTTCTTATTCTCTGTCACAATCGTGTATTTATTTAGTAACATATTTTATTTCATTATGATCAGTGTATCACTTATTCTAGTAAAACATTGATGCTTTTGGATTTAAATGTTTAACAAAGCATGCAAACAAACGGCCGCTTTTATCATGTTTGTTTTGTGTTCGCGCTAGTTCCAGTGACTTATTTCTTATTAGTTTTCTGATACTTTTCCTTGCGGTGAAATGATAGGGTTGTGTGACGTTGTTCCTGAGAGGCGTGTTAAGGGCAGGTTTTAATGAAACGCAGTGGAGCTTCTGGCAAAACGGTGGAAACATGGTGCAATTTTGGCCTCGGTGCTACAGGTCCAAGGCTATTAGCCCTGCCCGGTCCGTTTAAAGCACTGGCCTGACAGTGGAAATGCGGCTAATTAAAAACATAGTACTGAATCTAAAATTAACCAATGGCATTTTTTGACATTTTAGAAAACTCAAGCACTTACAAGAAATAAACCTTTAAGATAAGATCACTGAAAAAAAAGAAAAAAAAAAAAACCTCCGACAAATTGGATTGATAGTCTCACAGTCAGAAAACCTGCAGAACTTGTCAAAGATTTAAAATTGTATCAGTACTTTGTCCATTTATTCCCCTTAAATTGTGATCAATGTAATCTATTTTAACACACACTCGCACACACACACACAAAACATAGCCATGTTGGGTTGAGTGTCAAGGTCAGTGTTTGGCAGATGAGATAACAGCGCTGCCTTTTCATCTTTGAAAAGTAAGAAAAAAAAAGATCAGAGCTGGTGAAACAGCTTATTTGAAATGCATTGTTACAGAATATGTGCACCTTCTGGCATATTATTTCCTATGTTAATACCTCAGAGGGTTACCGCCTGTTTGTTTTATTATTTGTATGCTATAGGTGCATCTTGTTCTCTGTAATTGCTGATTTTACTCAGCAGGATTTGTGAGAACTAATGCAGTGTCCCACATTCAGTCTTATAAAGATATCATCTGAGAATTGCTCATTAGGTTGACACTGTGTCAGTCACAATATTCAACTCTATTGAACACAACAAACATGAAATGTTATTTTTGGTGCTTCTTTATGCAAGATTAAAATCACACCAGGGACAAAGCCACACACTGGAGAAACATACCATTTTCAATACCACAGCATTGTAAAGGACTCTCTCATTTATGGATACACCAACCAAATAGCAAACACAACAACCTGGTTTTCAGTCTGGTTGTGGATAAGTGATTGTGATTTTTTTTTTTTTTTTTTGCAAGAAATTCAATTTCTAAATGTTGCATGAGCAATAGTTTTGTTTTTGATTTTTCAGTGATTTAAATAATTTAATAATGAAATTTAATTATATACTAGTTTCCATAAATGAAAATTAAAACAAACAAAAATTTGAGATTTTAATTGCTATTAGTGAATTTAGGCATCACAAAATTATAATTCACAGTAAGGGTGGGTGAAAAAAATGATTCTCAGATGCATCGCGATTCTCTCGTCAACACATGCCATTTGCGGAAAAAAAAAAAAATAAGCTCAAAATCGATTCTGAAATATTAGTTTGTTTTTTTCCCCCGCAAATGGCACATGAGTGTGCTACAGTTGCACATTGTTTGACAGTGTGTGCTTGAACCCACTGTATTTTACTTTAGATACATTAAGATATGCATTAATTTATGCCATTTGGAATGCAGTACTATTAGAAGCACAAAACTTACGCACTGACAGACTTTCACATGCACTTTGTGTTTGTTGTCCTGAAGCTCGATCGCCGCTGCTGTTAAATGCAATTGCATTTCCGAATACTTTTATATGAAATTAATGTAAATACAATCAGTTCTTTTTTCAGAGCAGGACAGAATATCTGATATATTGAAATCGATCAGAGCATTAGTGTAACTGCAGCCTGTTAAATCTGCCACTGTCTGCGATCTCATCAATAACAGTCAAATGGCAACAATGTTGAGGAAAAAAGAAAACCCCATAACTAACCTATTGTCTGTAAACTTCCGGATACTTAAAGAACTCTTAATTTAAAGAAGTAATTGTTTTAAAAAGTAGTCTGCTTATATAATAATAATAAAAAAGTAAATTTTGCACAAATTCAATTTGATATAAAATTTATATGAAAATGTAGCCATGTGCAGTAATATTGAAAACTGAGAATGTGATGCAATGTGAAATTGAGTTGATAATGATAATCATATTTGAACTGAATCATGAAACCAGTGAAGATTCACACCCCTATTTTTAAGATGGCAGGACTGACATTCAGAGATTTCAACTATAAACAAAAAAGCATAGAAACTGCAATTCTGGTTCAAATGTAAAGTTGTAAAGATGTATTTGCACAGAGGAAGAATTAATTAGGGAAAAAAAAGTAGATCAAGAATCGTTTTGGAATCGGATCGTGACTCCCAGAATCAGAATCAGATCGGGTCGTGAAGTGCCTAAAGATTCCCACACCTTATTTACAGTATGGTGTATAATTATAATTTGATTTGCTGAAGATAACATTTATTATATTATTAAATGTACTACTCTTTTTAAAGATTAAATGTTAGATGATGGCAAAGTTAATTTAAATATGTTACGTTATGTAGCAATTTTATACTACGATGTACGGATACAGTTGTTTTTTTTTTTTTGTTTTTTTTTCTCCAAACTATTTGTTTACATAGAAGTGGTTACATAGAAGTTTTTGGCCAACTGATGGGAATAAAAAACAAAAACAAAAAAAAACATAGTGTTTGTTTACACTAAGTGTAAATAGCCAATCTTGTTGGCAGATGATATTTACATTAACTCCACCAACGTGAGATTGGGATAGTCAACATTAAAAAAAGACGATCATTATTTTTTCATTTACCCTTTCATTAACCGATCATTAACCCTTTTCAAGCTTTTTTCACCCTTTTCAAATCACATCAGAAAATTATTTATTGTTGTAAATAAAGTATCTAGTAGGGTTAGGTTAGGTGTAGGGAGGGATGTTGTATCCCGTTTTTATCCATTAAATAATTTGAATAAAAAAAATATAATTTACACTCAATTAGTTATTATTGCATACTGTTTATAATGTATTACAATGCTGAGGTGCAGATAATTGCAATAAGTAATTAGCAGAACAAACTGCTATTTTAACATTGTATAAATAGAATCTATAGCTATTTGGTTCATGGTTCATAGTATAAATAGAATCTATAGCACCCCCCCAGACACACACACACACACACATGCACACACACACATACACACACACATCACCACCACGCATACAGCACCCCCAATCTAAAACATCTTCCCGCAGCCCTGTTTGTTTAACTCTTTTTATGAATATGTTTTATAACTGCTTCCTTTTTTAGCATTGACACATTGAGGTTAGTCTGAATTTGACTTTGTTAAGGTACATCTGGTTCAGTGAAGGCATTTTTTTCCCCCTTTATGCTTAGATACCAATGATGTTCTGTTCTTGTAAACATCTCATATCTGACCCTCGGGAGTCTGAGAAAGACTTGGCCTTTACCATAGGAAAACTCACTATCCAAGAGTATTGATCTTCCTCTGGATTCCTCAACCTTCTTTGCTCTCTACTTTTGTCAGAGAACCATTAGGGATCATTCTCTGGATAGCAATTCAAACAGTAAGCCTGGTGTGATCTGTACCAAAGGAGAAAGCACTAGCGAGATACGTATACGTAGCATTATACTATATGTGATTGTTTGTGCGTGCGTGTGCATGCGTGTATATGGAAAGTGCACGACCATGGAGGAAATGTATAACTTGAGCACCTTCAGAAATTGATGGTATGTGAGAAAACAAGCAGGGAGACAAATGAATTTTTAGCAGTTGGTTGTTCATGCTGTGTTTTGGATGGAACGTCCAGTCCCTTTGGGAACAGTAGTGAAGGGTCAGCACTTACATATCCAGCAGCTCCTCCAGGGGCAGCATGCATGGTGCTGTACTAGCCCAGGATACTGGGCTTTCCACTGGGCAAGAACATGCTGACCTTGCCCTGAGATGTTTTTATTTCCTCTTCTCATCCCCTGGGCCTGTCTGTGCATTGATTAGATGACCTGTGTGCAATACAGTTGAGGAATGAACACCAGCATCTATTCAGGAGCTCTTCTCATTAATACCCACCTCAGAATTCTAAAAGGGATCATATTATGCCTTTCAATTTAACACTTTTAACTTTAGTTAGTCTGTAATGTTGCTGTTTGGGCATAAAAAAGATCTGCAAAGTTACAAAGCTCAAAGTCCAATTCAAAAGGAGATATTTTATTTAACAGAAATCAGTTTTTAAAAAACTACAGTGAACAACATATTTTTTCGGGAATTGTGATATCACAAATATCAACGAATGGGACGAGACCTGGTTGAGCTGCACTAGAGAAGGCATCGAGTGTCATCACTGTGTCGGAGACACGCTAGATTTCCCAGGGCAGAAGAACTTAGATTTACAATCATCCGTGTTTTAAGGGCATTTACATTGATTTGATTTTGATGCAATATTTACACTGAAGCTGGCAGGCGGCAGCCACAGTAGGTGGCCAACCAGGATGTACTTTCTACCACCGCGAGTGGCCCTGCGGCTTCAACGTGCATCAAGGGGAATGGTATGGGGCATGACATTTACTGATCTTGTGCTGAGTGCTGCCAATCACAACACACACTGGCCTAGCTAGCCAATCACAGCACGTTTCGTATTTCAGTAGATTAGTGTTGTCACATTACCAAAATTTCAGTATTCGGTACCGATACCAGTGAAAATCCACTGTTCTCAGTACCAATTTCGGTACCAAAGCAAAACACAAAAATATGCTAGTTAAAAAAAACTTATTATCACTAAAAATAAAGCCAATGCCATTTTTATACTTATTTACAATTGTATAAAGTTTTTCTAAAAGTTATATAATTATGAAAAACAGTAAACAAGTTTCACCAAAGTTTAATTTGTCTTTTAATTTATGAATAATAAATTATATAATAAATAATAATTTTTTTTGGTAAATAAAGGGGATTTCCTATTAAATTTAAAACATGGAAGAATATTGTATGATTTATTTCTTTAAAAAATAAAGTTTTATAAATGTTTTCAACAGTAGTAGCAGTATCACATACATTTGACTAAATATTAGTAATATTTCTAGCACAATGCCTTTATGAAAAAATGAACTTTTAATGAATGCATATTTGTCATTTTAACTGAACTTGAAGACTGGTGGTGATGCTTAAGATATTTTTGGTCATTGAGGGTTTCTGTAAAAAAAAAAAAAAAAAAAATGGCCAATGGCTAACAATAGACATCATTTAGTTGCCCAGAGTAAAATTTTGTCACATACTGTATGCGAGTGATTTACTCGAAATGTAGAGGGTTGTATTGATGGGTTGCCGTGAATACCTTTAAATTGACACTGGTTTTCCTCAAATGAAACGGTCAAATTCTTGTGAAGTGACCCAGAACAGAACTGATGATTTTGTTGATGTATTTATGTCCTCACTGAGAAGGCAGATGCAGAAATTACTGCAAGCGTCATGCGCCTCAGCCAGTGTAGTAAACAAACCATTCATTCATTCACACAGAGACACGCAAAACATGCAGGATTCATATTTCAACCAACTTTTGCATCTTATCATTTACAGATACTCGTCCATATGGAGATTTGATTTGATTAATTTATGCTGACTTTGACTAATTCCCTGACTGTCCATATTAAAATCTAAGTTTCATTTTCATGACTGGATTTTGAGATTCCGTCTGCATTTTCTGCTTCACGGAAATCATAGCGATGTATGCATCAAGAACCGGGTTTGAACGGGACCTCGGTACCACCGGTACTTAAAGATACCTGGTACTGTGACGTTTTCATTTTTTTAGTACCGACTTGGTACCAAAGTACCGGGTCTTTTGACAACACTAAAGTAGATGTAGATGGGCCTTCATTTGATACAGGACCTATTTGAGTCGTTTATGCTCAATGGGCAGAGATGTGTTGTAATAGTATAAAATATGTGAAAAATAATGTGTTTTTCGAACAACCTAGTATGAGAGCCTATTCTAGTACACCCCAAAACAAAATCAAGATTTTGTAAAAGAACATAATAGGACCCATTTAATGCTCCACATATGTAGTTAGGTGGTGGGATAGAGTAATATTTGGACTGGTAACTGATAGATTGTACGAGAAAATCCCAAAAGAGGTGATCTGTAAACCATTTACTCTAGTATCCTTTAGGGGACAGTCTCTCGGATGCATTGTAAGCTGATTTAGATAACAGTGACAGGTTAAAATGCATTCCCTAATGCCATTGCCTGCCTGCTAAAAACATCTGTTTAGGTTCTGATTATCATGTTTATAGTGCTGAAATCATGCATTTTAAACCATAAGAGTTTAAACTTCTGATATACGGTTATCTGAGAGCACACATCCGAAGCACACGGACAGAAAACATGTGAGTACTAAACTAAGAACTAAAAACACACATGATTTAAAAAAACAGTCAGTTATGTGTGTGAAGGTTAACTGCTGGGGTAAAAAAAATGCATGTTTATTTTAGATCTGTTTGGAAGCAGCAATATGCAGTAAATAAATCAATAATTCCACTGCTCTCTTGTCTCCTCTGAGGCTGGGACTCTAAATAGTGTTCTGTTCTCATCTGTGCAGCCAAAGACAGAAAAGTTAGCATGTTTGGGGACTGAGGAGACAAGTTGCTCAAGTTTAGGAATAGGAATGTTGTCCCATTCTTGTCTAATACAGGCTTCTAGTTGCGCAACTGTCTTAGGTCTTCTTTGTCGCATCTTCCTCTTTATGATGCGCCAAATGTGTTCTATGGGTGAAAGATCTGGACTGCAGGCTGACAATTTCAGTACCCAGATCCTTCTTCTACGCAGCCATGATGTTGTAATTGATGCAGTATGTAGTCTAGCATTGTCATATTGGAAAATGCAAGGTCTTCCCTGAAATAGACGACATCTGGATGGGAGCATATGTTGTTCTAGAAATTGGAAATGCCTTTCAGCATTGATGGTTCCTTTCCATATATGTAAGCTGCCCATGCCACACACATTCATGCAACCCTATACCATCAGAGATGCAGGCTTCTGAACTGAGCGTTGTCCTCAGGTTGTCCTTGTCCTCTTTAGTCCAGATGACATGGTGTCCCAATTTTCCAAAAAGAACTTAAAATTTTGATTAATCTGACCACAGAACAGTTTTCCACTTTGCCACAGTCCATTTTAAATTATACCCTTTGCCCAGAGAAAACACCTACACTTCTGGATCATGTTTAGATATGGCTTCTTTTTTGAACTATAGAGTTTTAGTATACCCTTATACCCTTAATATAAGTTTATGAGATTTAAATTTAATTATTCCATTCCCCTTTTTACTCTATATTTGTACAGTCTCCCAAATTTTTTGGAATCGGGTTTGTATAAACTTACAGATTAAGGGGGCTAATATTATAATGAGATCCCTTTGCCATGCCACCAAGGGAGAAAAATTAGACGCGCTCGTTTTCTCAGATGATTGCAGAAAAAGGCTTACCAAAACAAAGTTAACAAAAGTCAATCTTTAAAAAAAAAATGTAGTTAGTAGATGCACTGGGGACCTGATTAACCCTTTCGCACGTGAGTTTAAAATGTTCTATCTGAGACCCTGGCGTGAGATGTTTTAGACGACCATTATTTTAGAATGTATCGCCTTATTGTTTCCATGGTGACGCATCATGCTTGTCATGTGACACAACACAGCCACAATAGATCTGTATGACACATGGATCGCTTTTATTTAGTTTTTCCTGTCTTATTCAAAATGTTCCCAAAACATGCTAACTAAATTATGAAATATCTGATAATCCGATTCAGAAATATGTGAAGTAAGTAAATATATTTGGTAACTTAAACACTTTTACGCTGAATCCGTGCTGTGGGATTTACAACACGCACATTCATCCTCTTCTCCCGAAAACACATAAAAGTCTCCGGTAAACTGGGAGAAGAGCAGAGTAAACTGTAGTTACCTACACAATCTGTATATGATATCAATAAAAACATGTCGTCAGATTATATCTGTAAGGATCATTATTGTCATTCCACAGACATCAGCGTATATTTTACAAACTCTAAATGTATGTTTTTGCTAGTACTCATGTGTATTTAAATGTCTGAAACTTTAAATAAGCATTAAATGGTTGAAAATACCGAAATATGTGTGATAATATGACAAGCCCTCAGCGCGTCTGATTTGGCTCTGCGCCAGTCAAAGCGCGAAAGTGGATTTATATTCAGCAGTTGATGACTTGACGCACTGAAAGTTCTAATCACACCGGTGTGATCGTACGCTACAGGGACCAGCCAAGACTGATCACACCGGTGTGATCATACGCGTCAAAGGGTTAAAGCACTTAAAACCTGGAAAAGTCAGATTTTCATATGTCGCCAATTTTTACTGGAAATACTGATTGTATTTTTCTATTTTTTTCAAGTGAACTAATTTATCTATTTTCGTTTCCTATGTTTTCAGCTTAATGATCATGCTCAAAGTTGATGATGCATTGAAAAGATACATTTAGAAAATGCGTTTTGATTCATGTGAGGAACTAATAATGCTTATTTGAAACCCTAATCTAAGTTATAATCATGTCTTTAAAGGATATTTGGGTCATTAGGAATCTTGGGAAGGACTGGAAGGACTACAGGGTAATAAATCAAGTATGGCAAGATGAATGCATGACTTACTAATAGCATAATGACAGTAATTGGATGCATATTGTCAGTCCTACAATTACTGAGTCATATACAGAAGCCCATTAGAGCAAAATTGCTTGTTTGGTCACATTACAAGCAGCAACGCAGAGACAAACAGATTCACAAACAAGTAAGGAAGACACTTCTCCCTGTTTACACCCTCCACAAGATAATCAGGTTTCAACAAGCAGCACATGTTGCCACTCCTATCTTTCACTTTCACCTGGGAATTTCATCAGTTTACATCTAATTACCTAAAGGAAACTGTCAATCTCCTCTAATTATGAATTTCTTTCTCCAATTCCACCACACAAGGGGCATCAAACCAAGCAGTAAATCTTATCTGTGCCCATATTTGAGGAGAAACTGTTTCTGAATTATGTTGCATTCCATTCAGAGTTATGCAAAGATGTGAAATACTTCTGCATTTTGCTTCTCAAGAACTCTGCGCATATTTTCCAAGTTACAGTAGAAGTTCTCCTTCAAATGATGTTCACATGCTTTGTCCCCAAGTAGGAGGTAGGAAGTTAGGGGTTTCTGCAGATGATCCAGTGCTTTTAGCTAGTTGCATCCCTACACTATGTCATCCGTGCTCGTATAGCTCATCCCTCTGGTGTTTATTTTTGTAATGGATATTATGCAGAACACATACAATATTCAGTTTGATGGGCAGCATGTGAAGAAATCATGGGGAGGTAATGGACAGGAAGAGGGAAGTGTGCTATGCCATGATATGCCTCACTGCTCAGGAGCCCATTTCTAGCTGTCGAACGAATTCAAACTGTGCTGGTCCACACCCGACTGCAGGGGCACACACACCACCCAGCTGCTTCTATCATGGGCATCGGATTAGCTTAATGATACCAGAGAGCTAATGCTGAGGAAGGAGAGATATAATGAGACACTCACTGCCATCTATTCCTTAAGTGGATGGTTTTGTATTTTGTCTTCGAAAACATTTCAGGGTATATATTAACTTTGTATTGTTGTGGTAACAATTTTTTCATTCTGAGCTTGCGGTAGTTAAAATATGCAATATTTATTATTATTATTATTATTATTATTATTATTATTATTATTATTATTAGTTTATTTTTTGGTGATATTGTGTAATATTGTGAAATAATATTCTAATGTAAAATAACAGGTTTATATGTTAATATACTGTATTTAAAAACGCTATTTATTTCTCAAAGCTGAATTTTCAGAAGCCATAAATCATTCAAACATGCTATTTGGTGCTAAACAAACATTTTTGCTGCTTAGTACTTTTGTAAAAAGAAAAAAAATAAATAAAAAACATGATTTTTTTTTTTTTTTTTTTTTTTTTTTTTGTGAATATCTTTATTGTAACTTTGGATCAGTTTAATGTACCCTTGCTGAGTGAAATTCAGGCCTGGTAATGAAGATGACATTCTGAGATCTTGGTAGTGTTGCTACATTCAGAGCAGCCATTGGAGGATAATATCGTGCTGCGTACACATAATAAATTACTGCAATATACTCAACACTTCAAATGAGTTCCAATGGAACTCATTAGCTACTTTGATGAAGATCAACCAAGACAATAAAGAAACGGACATTGGAGATAAAAAAAAATTAAAAGTGAATGGAAAAAGAGTAGGAGATGTGTTTGAGTGGGAGTATAAAAAGGTCTTCTATATAAATTCTAATAGGATTTATTTTATTTATTTATTTGTGTAGATGTGTCATGTACAATCTTTTTTGTTTTTTTTGTTTTTTTACACTGAATGTTATAGTATGGTTTGCATATGATGCAAGGCTCATAATAAAGATCAAAGGCCTCGTGTGTTAAATGTTTGTTTATCTAAAAACATGTATTTGAGGTCCAGAGTTTACAGACTACATCATTTGAATGTTTTATTCCTCCATGTTTTGTTTGATAACATGCTTCGTACATCATTATGCATCTCCTATGCTGGGAGTTTTAAGGTCCAGATACTCCAGCTATTAAACTTGGAAAATGTAATTAACATTTAATTTAATGTATGTCACTGGGATATATTTGTCAATTCTAACAGAAAAATATGGGATTTATTTCTTTATTTATTGCATGTGCTTCAGAATACATTTCCGACACCCAAACTGTGATTTTATGCATGAGGCTCCAGTTCCATATACACTTTAGACTACAGCTGTTCACAGATTTGTTCTTTTGTAGTCTTCTATCTGCGTGGTGTTTTGCTTTCTTGCTATACAGATTGTTCTACAAAGTCAACTGTCAAGAGTGTTTGGTAAATGCTCTTTAATGTTTGATCAGTGATAGTACTATATTCTTACTCAATCCCTAGAATCCATCTTTGCCATTCCTGTTTTTCTTTTTGACTTGACACATGAACACATTTGGAAACCAATTGTACAAAGTCAAACTTTGACCAGAACTTTGGCTCAACTGTATAATTGTATAATTTCCCATCAGTCTCAGCAGATCTCCTTGCAGACACTTGAAATTGGTTGCTGGAGTGAACATGCCAGCATCTAAAATGTTTTCATGGAAACATCTTGTTAAACCACCATGCTATATGTTAATTCTGTTATCGATTATCTCCCCGGAGAGCACTCATGACGTGTGAAGTAGGTATCAGCTGCTAAGCAGAGGCATTAAACAGATTTTCTCTCTAGCTGCTTTGACTGTTTGTCATTTGACATTTTTGCACTCTACGGTTTATTAGGGTGATGCATATTAATCAGAAATTTCATGATGTCGTCGATTCTTTGTACTGAAAAGTCAATCTAAATTAGCAGCTGCATAAGTGGAGATGAATTGATGATGAATGAGGAATTGGCAGTAAAGTGCCAGTCTGAACACAGTGAAATCAAGAGAGCAGTTTGAGGAAAGCAGAGCTACTTAGTAAACATCATTCAGTCTTCTCAGACTTGGCTTACGATTTATATTTTCTCACCATCCAGTGCCGGCACGGTCAAGGACAGCTACTTACTAGAGGGCAAGGTTTGTTTGTCCTGGATAGGAAACCAAATTTAATTCTGTGCAGGGAGAGATTTCTACCCTGCCTTTAGTCCCTTAGGTGTTCAGTCAAACTCTGTTGCCTCAGCGTACATCCGATCACGTAGCCTTCAGCTTCCATCTGCCAGCAACACAACACTTATGCTGGAGAGATGTGGATTTGAACTGTGCTCTGATAAAAGAAAACCTAGGAATAGAAGTGTTATATCCATCCCACTTCCTCGTGTGCCATCTGGATGAACTGTGTGTGGTTGCCAACTTTAGGAAAATAAAGGGCTCTCTCCAATTCTTATTGCAACATAAGTCATTTGAGATTTCAGTAAACCATTGGTGCAGATGACAGTTGTTGACAAAAAAAAAAAAACACCTAGACAGTCAGTGTATGCATGAAGCACAAGTATGTGTATAAAAAAGTAACTGCTTAATTGTCTTAATAACGTGGCTTTGTGTCAATGTCTGTTGTAAAAATTAATTAATTTTAATGTCATACTGAAGATCAATTGTCAATTTAGTTCCACAAAATTATAATGCTTGAGAGTATTTTTTGTTCATTATTTTGGTTTCAATTTCCACAAAAATGTTAAGAAGTAAAACTGTTTTCAGTTTGACATGTTTGAGCAACTAATAAGCATATTAATAATGATGTCTGAAGGATCATGTGACACTGAAAATTGAATTGAAAATTTACCATCACAGGAAAAAAATTCATTTAAAAATAAATTAAAACAGAATAATAAAAGTTACAATATAATATAAGGTATTGTAAATTGTAATAATATTTCAGAATATTGTTGTTTTTACTATATTTTTGATCAAATGAATACAGCTTTTGTTGAGCATAAGAGATGTCTTTCCAAAAACAGCAACAACAAAAAAAAAAATATAATAATAATAATTGATGATGTCCCTCTACATCAGTGTTTTACACATATTAGTTTAGTCCAAGGGTTGAAACAGACATACGAGTGCCAGTATCCCATGCTGCCATCTTTCAAAATGATCCTTGTCATTGAGATGCATTAGTGAAATGGGTCTGGCTAAATTAGAAATGCATTTTAATAAAGACTAATGAGGACTTCAGAGGGTTCATGTTGTGGGGGAACAAGAAACTACCTGAGCATGCTGCAGACTTTCGTTTACAATACAATTATTGCGCATCTAATTTTCACTTAATTTTAGGGGGGAAATGTCACACATTTTGCCACAGTCGCTGGTTTTCTCCGTTGCTCATGACAGGCTAAAGGGATTAACACATTTTAGCCTTGCTGGAGACAGAGAGACCCATCGGCAGTGTGTTTCACTGTCATTTCTTTGTTAATTACATCTCATGGGAGGAACGGATGGAAGAAAGAGGCTCGCAAACGCTGAGGGCAGTGTGTGCCAGTGTGGGTTTAACAGATGAGGGTGAGGGGGTTATACGGTTGCTAAACTGGAACACTTACACACTAGTCTGCTTTCAGTACAGAAGGTGTGAGTCTCTGCAGTAACGAGCTCCCCAACTGTGGCACACATATATCCTCAAGCCATCTTCCATGCTGTGATTCCTCATTCCTTTGCCCCACTTTTGAGGACACACACATACTCACTTATCAGGCTCATCTCAGCAGACACTCCAGTCTGATTTATCACTTGAATGGACTGGTAATCTGTAAACACTCTCAACTTCCGGCAGTGGAAGTGCTGGGAGTTCATTGTCTATCATTTAAAATGAAGTGGACTCCAAGTGTGTGTGTGTGCATTTAGCAGACACTGTTATCCAAAGCAATGTACAAAAGAGGAAGAGAGCAATTTGTTAAAGAGCCAACAATAGTCATAATTTTATAAGACATAATGCCAGGCTTATTAGACAACTAGATTCGAAAGCAAACATTAGTAAAGAGAAGAAATGCAGAGAAAATTATTAAATTGTAAATACATGCATAGCTTTAAACAACAGCGTTTCTGTTTATTTCTAGGTTTACATTTAAAAAGTAAATAAATCAATAAATATATAAAGTAAAATAAAAATCCCAGATTTTCCAGTGGTCTCAGACTTTTGGGCTTTGTTGCTAAAGGGAGTTTCAGCACATGTTTGCATAATTTTAGAGGGATTTCTATAAAGCTGGGGTCACTGCAACTGTTGCAGGAAATAGGGAAAGGGCTAGGAAAGGCCAATGTATTTTATCTGACATCTAGACCTGGCTGGTATCAAGCAGGGCCAGAGTCCTGGATGTCTCAAGGGTGCACCGACCCATGACTGAACCCCCTGGGCTGCTTTTCTGCATGACCACCAACACATTCCTCTCACATCAACTGAGGGAAATTTGACTGCAACAACAACACGGCACAACACTGCAGCGCACACCAGCTCCAGACATGAGTGGAAAGCCTGCACACATCATACTCTGCTGTAACGCTGAGAGCTTCTCTGGTTCAGGAGGAATACAGAGGACTGTTATTTCACCAGTTTCTATCCCTATTAGCTACAGTTTCCTATGGACAATCATAAAGTAATGAAGTTTATATTTGCTTACACTACCATTCAGAGCTTTGGTGTCGGTAAGATTAATTGATTTTTTTTTTTTTTAATTTTTTATCATAAGTCTCTTATGCGCAACAAAGCTACATTTAATTGATCATGAATGCAGTAAAATAGTTATCTTGTGAAATATTGTTTCAATTTAAAATAACTTAAAATAAAAAGCTATTTTAATATATTGTAAAATGTCTATTATTCCTGTGATGCAAAGCTGAAGTTTCAGCAGCCATTACTCCAGCCTTATAGTGTCATATGATCCTTCAGAAATCATTGTAGTATGCTGTTTTGGTGCTCAAGAAGCATTTCTTAATATTATCAATGTTGAAGACAGTTATTGCTACTTAATATTTTGTGTAGAAACCATGATTCAATACCATTCAAAAGTTGTGGGTAGTTAAGATTTTAAAATAAATAAATAAATAAATAAATAAATAAAAATAATAATAATAATAATAATAATAATTATTATTATTATTATTATTATTATTATTATTATTATTATTATTATTATTATTAATAATAATAATAATAATTCTACTGGGCAAGGACACATACAATTTATTTAATGTGACATTAAGTCATTTATATAATTACAAAATATTTTTATTTCAAATCTTTTGAACTTTATATTTTTTCAAAAATCATCATGAATTTACATATTTTTCAGAATCAGCAAATGTTTATTTTTGTGAGTTGAAGTACATGCACTACTGGGGTTTAGCGCTGCCGAGTGAAGCGCATCAGCGGATGAAATGTCAGTTTTTCATTTTGCTCTGAATACGGCTAGATTTATGCGTAGACTACATTTATGCTGTCAGTTTGAGTGGAAATCTTATACAGTTGTCCTTGTTTTGTTTGTGTTTTGCTCCCCATATGCCTTCCTTGCCCTTTTTTGGTCCTTTCAGTTCATGTCCCCATTTAGTTTTATTTGTGCAGGTGTTCCTTGTTAGTAGTCATTCTCTGTCTGCCCCTCGTTTGAGTTCTAGCCCGTTCTGTTCTCCCTGGTCAGGAATTGTATATGTCTACCCTTGCTACGTATGCTTTCCTTGTTCCCTGGATATGATTAAAATCTATATGTTTGAATTCCATTCTCCTCGCACTGTGACAACAGTATTACAGTTAGTTTATCTAAATCTTGTGCATTAAAACCTGTCAACAATGTCGGTATGCAAATGAGCGGTGGATTTTTTATTTTGGTTGCACATGCGCACATGCATCCCACTTATGTGCACCCCAAATATATAGTTGTATTTTGAAATGTTCAAGGTACTGCTTGTAAATTAGATGTTTTTTTGTTTTGTTTTTTCGTTGTTGTTGTTGTTTTTATAACACTTGCACTTGCACTTGATATATATATATATCAATCAGAGGTGTAATAGACTGAAACTTAATTTCGGAGGAATGCAGCAGGTCAGTGGAGACTTTAAATATATCATTAAACAGAACCTTATAATTATAACTTCACATAATGACACATCTTGAATTAAGACTGGTGCTAGGACTCTTTATTGAAAGAAATACTTTATTCAGTCTCAGTTCTATTCTCCATAATAATCCAATTCTATTCTTGCATAAAGACATTGATGAGCTCAACAGTGAGCAGGACATCATTGGTCTTTTTTTTTTTTAGCATATTTTACATTTATTTGATGCAAACCATCAAAATGCAAAGACATCCTCATGAAGCACAGACACACATTAGGCAGTGATCTGATGTTTGGGAGATGAGAGATACTGAACATAGAAATCAGACAGCAACCGGCATAAACCAACTCTCACTGCAGGAGACTCCAGGAGGAATCCAGAAAAAGTATTTTAGGTTCAAGTAAGACATCTGTGTATGAACTGTTCAGGGTGCTGTTTCGTGCTGATCAATTTGATATTTAAATTGTGCAACATAAAAGACGCTGTTGTGTGACTCATCAGGAAACTGCAGAATTTATTTATTTAATATATATATTTTTTTTTTTTTCAGTTTGCCTCCTGTGGAACTAGAAATTAAATGGCAAAATAACCATGCTGTTCCTAACAAGACTACTGAACAGATGCTGAGCTCTCTGATGACAGCTATTGACTTTGAGCTGTCCTAGTGCTCTTTGTTGTTATTATTATTTTTAACATTAGTAGTAGTAGTAGTAGTAGTAGTAGTAGTATTTACCATTAACATTTATTTATTTGGCAGATATTTTATCAAATATTTTAATTAAGGAATACATTTTAACAGTTCATGTATTCCCTAGGAATCAAATCCATGACATTTGCATTGCTAGTGTCGGAATAAAATGCATAATTTATTAATATTATTATTATTAGTATTAGTATTTAGTTTTTATTTTATTTATTTAAAGATATATTTATTTTTATTAATAATTATTGTATACACTATACAGTACATGCACATTTTATTATTTATTGAATTAATAGTTATTGTATAATTTATTTTTATTATTTATAATTATTGCAAATAAAGGTGTTTCTGTAGCTCAACTGGTGATGCTTACAATGCCAGTGTCAGTTTTAGACACAAACACCAGATGCATGAGTAAATTAGCATTTGTGGATATGGCTGCATTTAAAGTCTGAAATGTTGCTGTTCTGAACCTGTCGGATGGAGGAATGACTTTGAACAGCTTTCTTTGTGGATGCTTGTGAATTTTTTTGACACATCAGTCTCCCATTAGGAGTTTATATATATATAATGCTTTTGCCAGGATACAAACTGTAAAGGTGTATTTTAATCCAAATAATATTTGGATCCAAACAATCCTAACAGCAATGTTCTTCAGTAAAAACATTGTTACTAAGTGGAGCCCTGTAATGAAAATTGAAGTATAACATCCCTAACAGACACAAAGCAATTACTGGAGCATGACAGTGGTATTTTTCAGCTTGATTAGTTGTACCTACTTACAGATGCTGCAGAGAGACTGATTTATGGTGGGTGTGCATACTGAATAATGAAAGTACACCAGCATCATTAATTCTCAGAACAAATGGGTGGTTGTTTAGGGAGAGTTTGAAACATCTCAATTATGATTCTAAAATTATTTCAAATTGTCTCCATATTAAGAGTCTTATTTGTATACTGTGTGCTACTTTGGAAAAAAAATATATATAATGAAAGCATCCAAAAATATAAATGCCTGAAATTATCAAATTCATTTAAGGCTTTTCACCATTCTAAACCCCGGTTTATTTTATTTTTTTATACTGTTCATTTTACCCTGCTTTAACACTGTAGTATTGCAAACCCAAGGTTAACATTGTTCATTTCGTTTGTCTCTCTCACACAGTAAAACATGACCCTTGTCTTGCAGTATTTTGCTGAACAGAGCTCATGAGCTCATCTATTTAATTAAGCAAGCATGATTGGTTGTCTGCTGCTAAACAACATTATTTCACACTCTAAACCTTTAGAACCGCAATTCAGGGTCGCCACAAAAAAACACGTGTGAAACTTTGCTTTATCCAGCAGTATTGAGTAATTTTGCATTGTGATAATTGAACCCATGACCTTGGCTTTATTACATTCATCTAATCATTATGCTCAAAGAAATTATTTCCATGTTAAAATATGCCTAACTATGCCATGGTCCAGTCAAATCACACTTTATAGTTACAGTAGAGTAGTATGCACAATAATACAATGGAATTTGATAATCATGTTTATATTACAGGTGAATAATTTCTTATACTAATAATTAATTATACCTGACTGGACATCTGACAACTAGGTTAATCATTGTGCAGTAATGACAATTAAAACCTGATAATACAATCCATTTGTCTTGTTCTCTTGCTCAAAGACCACTGGTGTAGAACTCAAACCATATGCAGGCTTCATTGGTAGAGTCCATGATGGATGTATCATTCCAACTTCACACTTCATTTAGCACATCCTCACTTTCTGCTTGTACACATTAATCTGTCGTTGCTGTTGTGTTCTCCTTCACATTTAACAAAGCACTTGCTGGACAGCAATTAAAGTCTTAATTCCATCTAAAACCTCATTTTACTTCTGCTATGTAATACAGCGTGATAGATAGTTGCCTCTGAACTGTAGTATTGTGAATAACTCAATATGACCAGGATTGTGTATTAACAAAGTAAATAGACAAGCTGACTTTGTATTACTGACATAGTCCACCTTGAAAATACTTTCCTTGGCTATGCTGCATACAGTATGTATGCTTTCAGCATGTTATTGTTCTGTATTATATATGAGTCCAGGTCATCAGTGTCATATCACTATGCTGGGTTCAGCAAAAGGTCTGGATTCCTTCAAAATCTTAACTACACTTCTCTTTGCAAAGCCCAAAGCTATTTCTATTATTTATGTATTTTGTTCTAATTGTGTAGGTTTTTAATCATTCCAAGGTTTTTATTGAGTTTAAACTTCATCTACGACATTCATTTTATAGGGTCTCAGTGTCTCTGACAGCTGAAGCCAAGGGAGCTGAATGTAGCCAGTACAATGGTGTCAACACGGGGTGACCTGTGTTTGTGTGACAGAATGAGGGCTTGAGACAGGAACCTGCTGGAGAAGTCATCTCCTGGCCCTGATTACTCATTTTAGAGGTCAGGACAAACCGGACCTTAGTGACTTCTCTTCTTAATGAATCTTTTGACCAGTCACTGTTGAACCGTCTTCTCACACCGGCAACACAGACACACTTGAATAATACTGGCCTCTGCTGCACTGTGTGTGCTGGGTTAGTGCATCAATTTTGATGGACATACCAAGTAGAATTTAAAATGTTTTGAGGAAAATATTTGGAATTTTTAGCAATTCATGTGTTTAGTTGACAGGAAAAGTGCTAAAAAGAATGACCTGCATTTCTGGAGCTCACCGTGGTCTCTTTGCTGTTGGTTGGTACTGTAGTTGATGTCTCTATTCTTACTAGTTGGTTGACGACTGTCTGCAAACCAGCTGGTTGTTCCTTCATTGTGTTGCTGTTCATTTGCATGTCAAGTTCTACTTTAAGGAATAGTTCACCCCCCCCAAAAAAATTGTAATTTTTTACTTGCCATTATCTTGTTCATTGTTCATTAACTTGCCACAAACTTGTATGACTGTTTTTTATTTTTTATTTATTTATTTTTTTTTATGAGGTTTTATGAGGCCCATTGACTTGAAGGTGAGTAAGTGATAACAGAAGTTTAATTTTGGAGACATTTTTTTTTTTTTTTGTATGACTTCCTTTTTGGACCCATTGACTTCTATTCTGTAAACAATGTCCAAGTGTCTCTTTAAACATTTGTGACCCTGGACCACAAAACCAGTCTTAAAGGAACAATCCACTATTTTTGAAAATAGGCAATTTTTTTCAACTCCCCTTAGAGTTAAACAGTTGTGTTTTACCGTTTTTGAATCCATGTAGACGATCTCCGGGTCTAGCGGTAGCACTTAGCTTAACTTAGCATAGATCATTGAATCTGATTACTATTGACTGTAAGCATCTCCCTCAAAAGCGAGATCAGCCTAGAAAATCGCAACTTCAAATTTTTACGTCGGTCTTAGTACCTACAAGATGTAACTACAGAAGAGCCAACTTTTAAAAAGGAAAATATCTAAACTCTTTGGTCATTTTTGAGTGAGATGCTAATGGTCTAATCAGATTGAATGATCTATGCTAAGCTAAGCTAAAAGTGCTACCGCCAAACCTGGAGATTTGTTGAATAGATTCAAAAAAGGTAAAACACATTCTGTTTAAGGAAAATGAGTCTTTTTTTTTTTTTTTTTTTTTTTTTTTAAATAGTGGAGTGTCCCTTTAAGTGTCAATTTTACGAAATGTAGATATATACACCATATGAAAGCTGAATAAATAATCTTTCTATTGATGTATGGTTTATTAAGATAGGAGAATATTTGGCTAAAATACAACTACTTGAAAATCTGGTATCTGAGGTTGCAAGAATAAAGAATTTAAATATCGAGAAAATTGTCTTTAAAGCTGTCTAAATTAAGTTCTTAGCAATGCATATTACTAATCAAAAATTAAGTTTTTATATATTTACTGTATGGTAGGAAATAAAAAATATATTTATCTTCATGGAACATGATCTTTACTTAATACTCTTATGATTTTTGACATAAAAGAAGACTATTTGCGAAGATTCAGAATCGATAATGTTGACATAATGTATTTTTGGCAATTGCTACAAATATATCCAAGCGACTTAAGAATGGTTTTGTGGTCCAGGGTCACATTTAATGGTTATAATATGTTTAAATGTACAAAAAAATTAAAAAGAAAAATACAAATAAAAAATAAACCCTCTGGAAACAACCTGTCTTTCAAACATTATCTGTAACATACGCATACAGAAAACCACTCTGTTTCTTATCCGAACTGCAAAATTCAATCTTTCTGTGAAATTAGTTTTTCTTTCACATCCAAAATATTTTACACCTTTTCTTTACCAGAGATAGCTTGGATCATTCTACACTGTGAGGATAAAAGGTATAATTCATATTTCAACACTCTTGACAATTTTTCTTCTTTCTTTTTTGTATAAAGACAATAGTTTAGCCTTGGACAGAGAAGTGAAATAAGCAAATGGCAGAATCCATCTCTGTCTCAGATTTCCCCCCACTATACAATCTAATGCTACCCAGGCTAATAACTCTAATCTCAGATTAATGCATATGTAGTTTCGCATTTAATCTTGTGTCTTCGTCGTCTTTCAGAAGTCTTTCACACACCCTCTAAATCATCCATCAATTAAAAGGGGTGAAAGTTCTGAGCTGCGCTTGAAGGTCGGCATGTCCCCCGGAAAGTGGAAATGATAGTATGAGCGAACAGCACCGTAAGCATGTAATCCGCTCGTGAAAAGCATGCCAGCTGCTTGCCGTGCACTGACAGATAAGACCTGGGAAACTGCATCTGGCTGGCATGGAATCCCTGTTGCTGAGATCGTCCTCTAACTCCAAGGGATACTTACAGCAGACTGCAAATATTTGATTATTGCACTGTGGCTGCAGGGGTTCCAGTGGTCCGCTCTCTTAAACTTGCAGCTACAACTAGAAATTGAAATGGAGTGTTAATCTCATTAATTAAATTCCTATTAAAAGCTCTTTATTATTATTATTATTTATTTATTTATTTTTATTTTTTTATTATTATTATTATTTTTTTTTTTTTTTTTACAGAATTAAAAAAAAAAACATGTTGATGAAAATATAATTAGAAAAAATCCTGCAAGATATTTACAATGCTCTTTTTTTTATAATATTATTGGTCACATCAAGGACAGTTTTCATGTGTGGTTAAATGTTGATACATTTGATTTTTATTTTTATTTTTTTATTAAAAATACATTTTGAAAATATAAGGAAAAATTGCACTGCAAGATATTAACCATGCATTTTTTTTCTGAGGAAGGAAAAATCTAGAAATAAAAACAAAAAGGCATTTTGCACTCATATCATTCTGAAATTAATGGTATGACAAAATATTGACTACATTTAAAGACATCCAGCTGTGAAATAAAATAAAATAAAATAAAATTAAAATATAAAAACTCCTTAAATAAGTTTACAGTATTTTGTGTAGTGCACAAAACAAATTACATTACTGGTACTTAGTTCCCATTAACAATGTTTGCACAATCACCACCTTTTTGATGTGACTCATTCTCACCTAGTTTTATCACCAAAAACAACCCCTTAATTGTTGCCTGTCAGTCTCTCCCCCTTGGAGTTAAAGCTCAAAACAGTGTCCTGTATTGCACATTGTGACAATTACCGTGGAATATGGCTTAGATATGCAGTAAGCCTCATCGTTCTTGGATGAGAATAAAAATAAAGCCCCCAGTCGGTTCTATGTGAGGCATTTTGGAATCTGTTGCAAATTGCTTCAGATCCAAGTCCCTCAGCCTAGCAGGTCAGGTAGGATTGAAGAGCGAGGTCCCGGGGATTGTTACCAGCTACACCGTGCCAACAGATGAATTAGTTTAGCCCTCGGACCTCACAAACAAGATGTCACTGCTCTTTGTGTCTGCAGGCAGGTCCAATCACAGGTAAATAAACCCAGTCGCTCTCACCTGTACCACCCTGGCATCTTTTATTAAGAGACAGAGGGGCATGTCACTGAAGACCAGAAGCTGCATGTTTAAACCGGTTGAATGAAATAAACACAAGGAAGATTGAAAAGCTGAGGTGAGAGAAGTGAGATGGAGAGAGAAAGAGGAAAGAAGCTGGAAGAGTATTTACCTGTTATTGTGGACTAGCATTGAGCTCCCTGTGATTGGATATTTTAAAACTCAATCCACATACACTCCAAACAAAGCAGGTGCTTGAATAAGGACTGTGTGATAATCATCATGCAACATCTTTCTTGTGAGAGTAGCTTGTCAAGGCTTTGCTAAAATGTTCAAATATGAGCCTAGATGCATTGCAACATATCTAAATTGCTTGACTGGGGTGCTTAAACGTCCTGATTATTGACTGAACGCTCAAGATTTTAGTTACATGCAGAGCAATTCATGACTTTCGATTTTGATGTTTCATCCTTTTCCATACTTGTCAGAAACATGAGAAAAGGGGAAGCAATGTTCATTATCTTTGTGCTTTATCGTGCAGATTGTGTTTTCGGATCCCTGCAGACATGTAATGCAATTTGTTAGGTCACCCCCTCCCTTCTGCTTTCAAGTGCATTTTGCATCCCCTCCTAGAGCTCCTGTGCCATCTAGTGTTTTGGCTGTTTGGCACAGGTCTTATTTTAGGGAATATCTATAGTTGGTGGTGATGAAAACATGCTGGTTTGTGGTACCGAGCAATTTCCAAATGCTCACCTTTGTCACAACTGACAATTTGCATGCAATTATAAATACTAATCCCTCAAACCACTGAGAATATCAAAGGGATTTTTCTTAAACTGAGAAGAGCTCTGAGCTTAAAGAGACACTTCAGATGATAAGATTTTCTGTGCGTTTCCATGCAAATCAACTGACTAAAATGAAAGTTATCTAATGAGATGTTTTCCTTCACTCTCCTGTTTTAATTTGGCCTGCAATGCATCATGCTGCTTTCATAACTGTCAAAACCCAGAGCTGTAGAGAAAATATGTCATAGCAAATTGGCACACTGTAGAGTATGCAGCTCTCCCACTGTTTCTCTCTCTCCCTCTTGCTCGATTCTTCCAGCCTTCCCTATTTCTTCTTCCCCACTTCTTCTTGTTTTTTTTTTCATTCTCTCACTCTGTCTAATTAAAGCACCAGCTAAGCATAATATTGGTAATGCCTTCTTAATCTACATCTGGCATCACATTTGATGAAACACTTTTAACACATTAGTATTTTCTGAGGAGCTCAAGCTTTCTGATTGGCATCCAAATTTGGCAATTTACAGGCTTTTTAATCCATTAACTTTGAGGAACCTTTTTTTAAAGAGCTTTTATGTTTTCCTTGGCACAGCTACAGTGCTTTGTTTCTAAGAAATACAGTGGAAGATACAAATTAGATCATTTAGAATTCTATGAGTAATTAAGAGAGTGTTTTATTTTGTAAAGAGCTTGATAGTAGGTAGAATGACTTGAGGGCTGGTTTGCTCCCATCACATCCCAAAAGGTCAACTGCATAACTATTTATACACTTCTCCTGCATACCAGAACCCATTTAGATATTGAATGAGAAAGAAAGACCTGCTCTGATTCTCCACAAATAAATTAAATCTTAAATTATATAAGTCAAATTTGCAATTGGATCTCACTGAGAACTTGGTTTGGTAGGACTGATTGATATGTAAGCATTGTGCACAGTGCTTTTGTTGCTTTATTAAGTGCACTATGGGTACTGCGTTTTCATTTCCTCATGTGTCTCTTATGCAAAATTTTGGGCTAACCGTGGCCTATCTGATATTGTGAAATGCTGAAGGAATAATGGGTTCTCACACTGCATTTTTTGTTCACACTGTTGGCTCATAAAATCTCTGTGTGTGTGTTTTATTAAAGTGTGCTGAAGTGAAAGGGTATTCCCTAATTGGCTGTTGAGCTTCCTGATAGCTTTTGTGTGTTTGAAGGTCTGCAGAGTAGGCAAGTGTTAGTTAATATACTTTTGAGATGGGCATAAAATAGAGGCAAAGCTTTACTCAATGCAGTTTCATTTTAGACTCAAATGATGGTTTAGTGTCTGAAGTTTTACAATCTAATTTTATCAAATTTAATTATTAATTAATGTATTGATAATAATATTATTCATTCATTAATATGCATTATTTATATTATTATAATAATAGTCATACATAAGTTGATTGTAGTATCGTAATTGTTAACCATTAATCATACTTGAAATCTTATCACGTAAACAGCCCTATTCTAAAGACTGAATGATTCTTACTATAATTTTTTTTTTAAAATCTAAATCATTTGGAATTTTGTTTTTCAGGAAACTCTCCATCAGATGAGTCGGAGGAGCGGGACAAAGAGCCACGCACGCTTACTTACCCAGCATACATTGCCAGCCTGCTGGACTCGGGTGCCAAGCGCATGGCGGCGGGGGTGCGCATGGACTGCAGCAGCCAGGGCCAGTGCCCTCTGTCCTGTCACCTCTGCCACATGAGCCCTGGGCCTGCACGTCCTGCAGAACCTGTGCTGCTCAACATCACTAAAGCCACGCCAGTCTATGAGCTGGTCAACAGCAACGAGACCTACCAGGTATCTGAGACTCATAATGTTATACTCTCAGCCCGCAGCTCTTGCCAGGTTACCCACTAAAGCTGAGCAGCGATGAGCCAGGCTGGGATACGTCCTGGGGAAAACAAAGGTTGCCGATGGACAATGTATTACTGAAGTTGAACTTGGCAGGTGGTCTGAGTGGGAACTATTGCACCAGTATAGTGATGGGGGCACAATACTGTGCTTTTCATCAAAAATAGCTAAGAAAAAAAAAAAAAAAATAAATAATAATAAAAAAAAAAAAAAAATATATATATATATATATATATATATATATATATATATATATATATATATATATATATATATATATATATATATATTTATATAATTAAATTCTATTAAAAATAAATCACAATCCTCATCTCTAAAACATTTGTGGTCTATACGAATATTCATCTTCCAGGTAAACGCTGCACTCTAGTGGTGGTAGAGTACATTTCCACACTTATTCTGTAAAGCTCACTGTATGTGAAAATAGTGTTTTATAAATGTGATTAATATAGCTCTTTATAATTAAGAATAATATTATTATAACATGCTCTTCATCTTTATCTTTTAATGCAGGCTCTGCAGGAGGCTATGATGAGTGTACTGTGGTGCTCTGCTAAAGGTGATGTTATTGATGACTGGTGTCGATGCGACTCCAATGCCTTTGGCACAGATGGACTCCCGACCTGCGCTCCTCTGCCTCAACCCATGTGAGTTCAGGGAATTTATAAGCTGAATATCATCAAACATGTGAGGTTTTAAAGAAAAAGTTCTGATCTTGGTCAAACATTGAGTCATAAATGATCAATGTTGTTTTTATACTCCTGTACTCCAGGCTCAAGCTGTCCCATTCATACGAGCCCAGCAGTTCATTGGTCATTATAGAATGGAATCACGCAGAGCCGCCAATCGGAGTGAGAATTGTTGATTACCTCATCAGTCAAGAGAAGGTGACAGAGCGGACTGATCACTCCAAAGTTGAGACAGGTAGGCAAATTATGAAATTAGCTTATACAAAACATTTTATGTGGGGGATTACCCACATATATCTGTCTGCCTCTGCTGTATAACATAATAAAGGCTAAAAGACCAAAAAGAGAAAAGTAGCTGTGTAATATGTGTGGAGTAATTATCTCAAATTAAGTGAAGTGAAGTGAAGTGAAGTGACATTCAGCCAAGTATGGTGACCCATACTCAGAATTTGTGCCCTGCATTTAACCCATCCGAAATGCACACACACAGAGCAGTGAACACACACACACACACACACACTGTGAGCACACACACGGAGCAGTGGGCAGCCATTTATGCTGCGGCGCCCGGGGAGCAGTTGGGGGTTCGATGCCTTGCTCAAGGGCACCTAAGTCGTGGTATTGAAGGTGGAGAGAGAGCTGTTCATGCACTACCCCCACCCACAATTCCGTCCGGCCCGAGACTAGAACCCACAACCCTTCGATTGGGAGTCCAACCCTCTAACCATTAGGCTACGACTTCCCCCTAAACCCCTTCAGGTTGAAACAAGATCCCTCTGCCTCACACTGGGGTCCTGATCATCCTGCTAAGGTTTATTTTGTTATAATGGAAAACTGCACATGAATATATGAAATCTAAATTCATTTTAATTGAATTACCAACTAAGACTGAATGTCAAAATGAAATAATGTAGCTGTATTTTATGTTGAAAATAATGAAACGATGCCATAAAAATTATTTTTTAAAGATATTCAGAGGCTTTGATTGTGCAGGGAAATCCCCAATACAGTTGCCTTAAAATTTATCTCCACCTGTGAATTAAAAATAGCCACTACAACTTATGGCTGAAAACCATGCAGTTAAGTGCAGTAAATCTGAGGAACGGCTGTTAAAATGAAGATTAAGGACCATTCCAGAGATAAAGTAAAACAAATGCTTAAATTTAGCGAATTACCCGAGTGTTTGGATGTTCCGGTTGACACCATTGGTCCTGTTATCGGGGGAATGGAAGCCACATCAGAAGGCAAAGAAACTCCCTTGACAGGGTGATCATTCAAGACAAAACCACGAGCGAAGCCAAAGATCACTCTGATTTAGCATCACAGTTCAGTAGCAGAAAGCAGATGAAGGTGAACTAGTCAACTGGATCATGTGTGAGGAAAGCATGCAAGACGCTTTCCTAAAAAGAACAACACACATCTAGAGATCGTCTGTGGAAGCCAAAAAACATAAAACAGCTTATTTGTGTCACGGGATCAGATTGCAGTCCGATGAGACCACGATGGAGCGTTTTAGTCTGAATTCAGTGTGAATGCCCACCTCTTACTCTCAACAATTTTTAGTTTATAGTTCATCTGTTCTGGCCTGTGATAATTGTGACATATTGCCTGTATTTTCTGCTTTATTGTGTTGAAAAGTTCTGGATAAAGCATCCCATTTGGCCTCTAAATCATTAATAATCTGCAACATGATCTGAAATAGCCTCCATGTTGTACTTTTACCCTATTTTAGATTCTAGACATTGATGCATTTGTGTAATTTTGAAAGAATGAAACCGTTTGAGGTGAATATTACGAATATTACGCATACAAGTCAAAAACTATCACCACAATCAGAGTGAATGTATGTTCATTCTTATCCTCATTTTTCAGACGGTGTGATCCTGGATGAAGTCTGAGTTAATGTTCTGCCAGAGTTTGTTGAGTGGAAAGAATATGTCCTAACCTGAAAGTTTCTGGCATGCCAAATAGGAGCCCACCTCAGACACACTTAAACGCTCTGCCCAGGGCCTCTATCTTTAAAGTTGTGCTTTTCATCACCTCTCAAGTCCCCCTGGTCTTCGTACTTAGGTTCTTACTGTGCTCTATACCAGCGCCAGAGATGTGAATCGATTTTTCACAGAGATGATCAATGGTTCTTCAGAAGGCAGGTCTTGATACTGGACTTGCTGTGCTCCATAAGGACTTAAGACTCACATTTACTGTAGCTCCCTGAAAATGCTCGGTTTTGTGTGTGTGTCAGATATAGCCGATGATTGATTGATCTGCTCACAGCTTAAACTGTGAAGTGTTGTAAATACAATGAGAAAGACCACCTTGAAGTTGGGGAAGGGCAGAGCAAAAGTTGATTCTGGTAATAATAAGATTGATATCAGGATGAAGCAAGAATTATCATATGTTAAATAACCATGGATGAACATCAGAAACTTTTGCTAGAAACGTCTTCTTCTTTACATTTATTTAAATAAACTAACTAACTTACTAAGGCAATTTTGTATAGAGTTTGTATAGATTAAGATTGTGGTAGTAAGATTTCTTCTTTGAATGAAGTAAATTAATTCTATAAATTAAATTGATAAAACAATCTCAGTATTACATTTACAGTTACAAAAGTTTTTTTTTTTTTTTGTTTTTTGTTTTTTACATTCGGTTCATCATGAAATACTGAGAAAAAGAACGATTAAAAATAATATTTTTAAAAAAGTCTATTGAAACATCATACCATCTTGAATCTTACATACTGTATTATACATGTATATTAGAGATTGAGAGAGAGAAAAAGTGAAAGAGAGCGAGAGAATCAAACACTCACCTCCTTGTGCTTTGACAGTGCAATCTTTTGGACAATGCTTCTGTTATTGAAGTCGTTTTATTTGCCAGGCTATACTCTGGAACTACGGCCAAGCAAAATTAAACTCCTGAAATATAATGACCATATCCCCCATTTTAATAGTTGCTATGCCTATGTTTATATGTAAATGATTTCAGGCTTACACTTGTATCATTAGCTCTATAAAAGACACTGATGCAGAACACATGTCCTCCAACTTTAGGGGTACTTTTACCAAATATAGTGCAGAGTCTCAAACTCTGTTTGCACCATGACAGCCTTTGGCTTCCCTGTTATATTTTCCTCTATCTTCATCCATTCCCTTCTATCACTTTAAAAGCATGCCCATTGCCTGTCCACCTCCACCTCTTATGTTGTCTTGTCCAAGTTAGACTTCAGACACGTTGTGACTGTTAAAGCAAAAAAGAACATCATGTTATATCAAGTCCAAATGTGGAATTGTGAAAATGAGATTGATGAGGAGATGATCATAGAGGTCTTACTCCAAGCCAGATACGTATGGTTGTTTCTGTTTTTTTCCTCTTTAGCAATGGAAGTAACATTCTTTACAAGCCTCACATTAAAAAGGTGACCAGAACAAGCAACGTTTGAGCATTTTCTTAAAGGTTCTGAATGTACTCCACAGGCTGTCAGAAAACTGATTAGCTTATCTGATTTTAAGTTGTGACCTTCATTTGCTGCAATAATAATAATAATAATAATAATAATAATAAAACATGTAACTTGCTACCCACTTTGCAAGTCATTGCAATCCCCTGTTCTTTTTATAGTTATATTTAATAAAAGAATAGAAGTGCAATAATCGAAGTCCATCCATCATAAAAAGTGCTCTGCACGGCTTGTAATTTTTAGCTTCTGCTAACTGTTGTACTCGTGTACATGAAAGAGTGGGGTTCCAGTGGATAACGTAGGTTGTAGGCGTAGCATAAGCTCTAGTGACGAATGCACAACACACCAGTCATAAATTAGAAGTACAAAATAAGGATTTTTAAATAAAGTTGTCTGAGGATTTCGACATAAGCCAAGGGGAGATAAGCAAAACTTGGTTCTCGCGAAACTAGCATATATTTGCCGGAGCTTACGTAGGTCTACATCCTACATCATCTGCTATCAACGCCACTCTCTTGTAAACGCGAGTATGACAGTTAGCAGAAGGTATAGATTACGGCTTATAATGACAAAATTTGAAAACAAAATGTTGTTTTCCTGCTGAACACAATTTTGAAACATGTAGGCATGTCTTCTCCGGAGTCAGTTCGCTATGGCTTTTTCTTATGATGCTTTTTTATTGATTTCTTTTTTATTTCCAACTGTTTATTTGTTTAGTACAGGGCAAAAACTAAACCGGAAAGTGTCTAAAAATACTCCTATGTCAGTTTTCTGTAAATCATTGTAACTATGGAAATGCAGGGACTTCACTTGGAAAGAGAAAGATCTAATTTTGCACATAAATTAAATGATTTCTTTCACCACCTATACAATGAAATTATTTTCTCTTCCTGAAAATGATGTTGATTGCTTTATATTGTGTATGGTTGCCTAGAAACAAGATCCCATCTTACCTTGTGGCTGATTTTACTTTTTTTCTGAGGTTGAATAAATAATAACTGAATTTTCATTGTGGATGAACTATTCCTTTAAAGTTGGACTTGATTTGGATTTTAAAGTGTTTACTGGACATGTAAGGAGTTTAAAAAAAATTTGTGTGTGAGTGAGAGTCAGCCCATTGATAATAATAATAGCACACACCGTGAGTCTTGCCAGCTTTACATGCTAATAAAGCACTTAATTGGAATCAGGCACACAACATGACATCATTGCATTTGCTTTTCTCTCTCATGGTGTGGGAACCGTGTAAATGGGAAGTCTGTCTTTAGTCATCTCTCCCTGACCCGACACGCTGTGAAAACAAATGGCTTCCCTCGCCAGACTGATGTCAGAACTTTGATCGCACAATAACAGCTGGGTTCGCTCAAGGGTCATAGGGACATAACATCCTACCCATAAACAGACAGGCTGCCTCCCACGGGTGGCATAAAGAACCGGGTGCCCCACTTCCCCTAGTAAAGAGGGACGATAGCAGGAGGCAAAACAAGGGCTTCTGACAAAAATAAATAAAGGCAATGTTTTTTCCAGAATAGGTGGAAGACACAGTTTCACTCCTGAGGAATGTTTCTGTAGCACTGCTCCTGGAGGATGATCTCATTCTATGTCTGTGAGTGGGGTCAGGTTCTGGAGCCTGAGCAGGTGCACTGCTGAAGCTGGCACTGATTCACTCCCACAAATCCGTGTGTCTGTGCGTGCACATACTTTTGGACAAGCATTTAAGTTGTTTTCATTTGGGTGGGTGCTTTTACATTTGCACATGTAATGTATGTGTGTGTCTGAGAATGTTTATTCCATTACTCCAGTCTTCATTGTCAGAAAATCATTAAAACTGATGATTTGGTGCTCAATATGTTTTACTATTATCAGCGTTGAAACCAGTTGAATCTCAGTATATATATATGTGTGTGTGTGTGTGTGTGTGTGTTTATTTATTTCATGTAATTTGGCACAAAGTGATGAGCAATGATCCAGCTTTGCTTGCTGAGATGCTCCTTTTATACCCAAACATGATACCCTCACCTATGACCAATTCACCTGCTCATTTCAGAACAGTATAATTTGGATAATCTTTAAAATGTTTACATTTATTTTTCCTTTGTCCCAACTTTGTTTGTGTGTGTGTGTGTGTGTGTGTGTGTGTGTGTTGGAGCCATCAAAATCAAAAATTGTTTATATTTAACAAATACATTTAATTTGGTCAGTGAAAAGTTTAGAGATCATTATTACCACAATCACAGATTATTGATTTTATAGCATTTTACAAAATGTCAAATGGAATTGGGGTCATAGTATAACTTTTTTGGAATATTTGACTCTGATTGGTCAATAGCAACATTTAGTCATATAAAATAGTATTCAAATAAGATTTATTATTATTATTATTATTATTATTATTATTATTCAGATTGATGTTTGTGATAGTTTCATTTTTCAATATCAGAATCAAACTTACATTTGGTTCCCCTACAGTTTTGAACATTTGGTCTTTGATTGTGTGTTGTGATTTTGTGAATACTTCAGAGGTTTTTATTAATAGTAGTTATGATTGATATATGTTTTATTATCTGTTAAATAGGACTGATTGCTGTATCTGCTTTTGGACCAACTCATGTTTTCAAATGTGTTCTGAGTATTCTCTCATTCTATGCCAACTAAAATTGTTTTTAGGGCTTTCTTTGGTGTGGTCGGCCTTAAGTCACGTTCAGTAGATATACAGTCTTCCAGGCTTTTTTCTTACCTTTACAACCCATGAAAGCTAAGTGTTATCACCTGTTGGTTGCTGTCAAGTGTGGGAGTATATCATAATGTAGGAAAGAGCATGAACTACAATTTAATCGAAGCTGAGCGGCAGCTAAGCTCTTAGCGGCGCTATGACGTACATGGCAAGTGCAACATCGATATCAAAAGCTCTTTGCATGAAAATGAAAGCAAATTAAAGGGTTTTCATTTTCACTCCCATCCAAGTAAACTCTGCTTTGTGCTTACACCCACCTTTCCTCTGCAACAATTAACCTTTTATATCCTCTTTTTGTCGAAGAAGACAATATGTTCCATGTGGGAGATTGAGTCTGTTAATCATTTTTGTGAAGGAAATGCCAAGAATTGATGCATTACAAACCATTGTTATCCATCGCTCTCTTTCTGTTCATCAAAGTAGACAACGAAGGCCAGATGTTGTTTGAGGAGTGTTTTGCCGGGCTGCCACGTGTGTTTGGTACAAGAGCGTTTCTGTTTAGTGGAAGTGGTAAAACGTCCAGCTCTTTGGATACTGAGTTGCTCCTGTGATGGATTTTGAGTTGTTTAATAGAAATGTTTACCTGTTCAACAGTAACAAAAGATCCTCTATATGTGTAGCAAGGCTCAGGCTGTTGCCCAAGTCTAATTTTATAAGCTTTTTATTCTTTTCTTGCTTTCTTTTTAGATGTTGGAGTTTTTGTAATTATATATTTACTGGTAAATAGTGAGTTGGTAGAAACAAAGTCCCCTCTATATGTGTTGCAAAGGGCAGAAATTTACTTCCTCTCTTTTTCTTTTTCTTATTCTTTCTTTCTTTATTTATTTCCTTTTTTTCCTTCACTTCCTCCCTTCCTTTTTTATCACTTCACCAATACTTTTATATAAACCTTTTATTTTCCTTTTTGTCTCCCTTCCTTCTTTCCTTCCTTTTATTCTTTATTCTATATATATATATATAAACTGCAAACTGAGCATTTGTTTTAAAAGAGGGGAAATACCTTATTTATTTGGATTACGCAAGTAGGCTATAGCCTATCCGTCTTATTTATTTTGTTAATAAAAGTTAGATGTTTACTATACAGCCTATGAAAATTTGATATTGTACTATTTTGTGGCTGATGTTTTTTAATTAAAAGGCACATAATAAACCAAAAACTACGATCATTTTGAAGAAAGGGGAAATCCAAAGACTGTTTATTTATTTATGTATACGGGTAAACATATTTTCCTTATTCATTTTGTAAATAAACGTTCAAAGTTTACATTTGTCTTCGGACAGTTTTATTGTTATTATTAATAACAATATTGAGCAACAAACTAAGCATTCGTTTGAAGTAAGGGGAATATTAAAAAACCTTTCATTTATTTGTTACAACATGGGTATGTCGTATACGTTCTGTTAATAAAAGTTTTATGTTAAATATAAGCTACCTTGTTCCAAGAATAGGAAAGAGCTAACGTTAAAGATTAAAATAAGCACTCTAAATGCGAGATCGGTTGCTGCTGAGGTAAATAGACGCAATCGATCTTGTATAATTGCAATGGCTGTAGAAATGGTCAGAAATTTTTGATTTGGGTACAGCACAGCAGGGCCGTGCACAGACCTTTTGAGGGGCATGTGATGAAACTGAAAAAGGGCACCCCCCCCCCCCCCCCCTTTTTTATATCAAGATTATTTAGTAAGCCTGCATAAAAGGAAGAAATGGTCACATCTTCATGACAAATTCAATGACACAAAATACTAGTCTCAAAAGCTTTAGATTTATTCACGATTAATAACAACCATAATAATAATATTAGATAATATAGATAAAAAGGGTTTTAAGGGCTTCTTTAAACCAAATACAACAGCAACCTTCTGTGAGCCATGTATCTGGCAAAAATTTGATACTGTGGTGGACCAGGGATGTTGGTCTCTCGAAGGTCTCTTATTCACTACAGTTTCCATAAAATAAGCCAGCAATGAAAAAATAAATAAAAATAGTGTGAAAAGTACAGTTGCAGTGAAAAGCATTTCTGAAGGATCACGTGACACTGAAGAGTACTGAACTGGAGTAATGATGCTGAAAATTCAGCTTTGATCACAAAAATAAATTACATTTTAAAATATTCAAATAGAAAACAGTTATTTAAAATTGTAAAAATATTACACAATATTACTGATTTTGCTGTATTTTGGATCAAATAAATGAACCCTTGGAATGAATCATGAATTACATTCTGTATGATAAAATATAAAGATTTCAGTGATCTTCTGAATTTTTTTTTTTTTTAGTTACTACTACATTACTGTAGTAAAACCATGTTTTACAACATTTTATAAAGAGAGTATACAGAGAGTATACCATAACATGATTAGCCTAAATGTTAATAAATTAAGTGTATCAGCAATCATAAATCAAAGAAGAAATTTCTTAGAAATATGTTATCTAGGTGACGAGGATCACTCGTCGCTTTGTGTAAGTTCCAGTACGAAACAGCGCGGGGGCGCACCTGTTATGATTTTCCGATGGTAAAAACAAATTATATGTTGTTGTATTACTTATCAATATATCGTTTTTGACCAGCGAATGTGTGCAAATGTGATTTTTTTTCTGTCCGTCATTAAAACGGCGATGGCGCCTGCCGCTGCGGGCATCACATTACATTTTCATCTAGGTTACAAACTAGTTTTTTTTAGCTATATAGACGGAGCGCTCAGTTTTTTCTGTGGTAAAATGCATTTGGCCAAATTAGCATTTTATAAAAGATGAAATGCTACTATCTGCACAGGCTATTTAAGTATTGGCTATATATTGGCTATGACTAGATGGCAAATGCTAGCCCCCTCTCTCAGGCGACGTCCCACATGTCTCAGTCAGTGAGTCAGTCAGACATCAAATAAATAAAATATGAGCCTTTATAGACAGTGTTTAGTAGTACTTATTCAAACAACAAGATATTTATTTACCCTTCGCAAAACTTTGTTCAGCTCAGCTGTTGTCTACTGTGCGGCTGCTGTGGAACTTCAGTTGATTCAATGAGAGGGGGCGGAGTTATCAGCTTATTGACCGCTTGATGATCGAATAAGATTTACACAAGCTCGTTTTAAGAACTTTCATTTGGTAAAACAGACAGACAGACGTAAAGGGTGACCAATAGCATTGATTAAAAAAAAAAAAAAAACACCACCAAAAAAAGGGCACTTCGGAGTGTAAGGGCAAAAAGGGCATGTGCTCTGCACAGGTTGAGCCCTACCTGTGCACGTGCCTGCAGCACAGACATGTTGCAGTACAATAATATGATCAATAAAATAATATGATCAAAAAGTCATGGCAACAAACGACTTCCTAAATCAGTTTCAGTTGCTAATTGTCATTATACTGCAGGCTACATCTCTGAAAATTCCTTCATTTTCTTCCTTCTTCCTCTCTTCCTCTTTTTCTAAGCTTGCTCTCTGTCCTCTGCTACAGTTTAGTTTCAGTTACACACATTCAGCTTCTTGGTTCTCCACAGGGGAGAGACAGTAATGTCTACGTGTCTAAGTAGCAACAAATCAGTTTAGAGGAGACATATGGCAAACATTGTGGAAAAGCTTTAGGCTCAAAACACTAGAAGCTCACATGAATCCAATTCACAGCTGTTGCCTATTTATGTTTTTTAAAGCCATCCACTGAAGTTCATAGGCAAAATAAATATTTTGGTACACGATGGCTCGATGTTTACCATAGACACATGTATTTCAATCAAGGTTTATGTTCTCGTTTTATCCACAGTTGATTCATCTTGTTTCAGTAATGGACAAATCTGATACTTACATCAAGGTATTGATGTTTCTCAGGCTGAACGTAGGAGTTGTTTGAGGAATGTTGTCTTTGACTCAGATGTTGAGAGAAGGGTCTTGCTTTGAACTGCTCAAAATGTTATGCACTCTCTGTACGACAACATCTTTTAGTCGTCCGGTTGGTTGGCTGGTTTTTACAAATAAGATGCCAGATTTTTTATGATTTTTTTCTTTCACTACCAACATCTGTTTAAAACAATAAATGCTTTAGCTGAGTGTTTTCCCGTAAATGTAACTATGCCGTTTATTTTTTCTTTAATTCCGGATAAATCAGAGGGATATTAATTGGCATGATGTTCAGTCCTTGAATGAGGTCATACTAGGATAGGGTATTCCCAAATAAATGTTCAACCACAAAATATATTATTTTATGTATACAAAGAAGCAGGCAGCACAAGACCAAGTCAAAATGCTTTCACATGTTTGAACTAATTAGCTTATTTATCATTATCTGACTTTATGCATTTGGAAAGTGTCCTTCTGCAAAATAATTCATCAAGCCAGGTGTCATCTTCAGTGCTTTCCAGTCTGAGTCTGCTGTGGACAGTCATGTTCTGCATTTTCACATTTTGATTCACTTGGCGGACCCTACCCTTTAGCAAATAATTGTTTTTGTTGTTGTTGTTTTGTTTGTTTGTTTTATTTTTTCTTTTATTAAATGTTGCATATATAGCAGTTTTGAACTTTTGAACTTATACGTATCCTTTCTTCAACATTATGGGTGAATCTCCTCCAAAATGTCTTGCAAATTCTCTTGGATTCCCTTTACCTGGCTGGGCCTTGATGTTTTAACAAAATAATGAGAATCAGAGATGGTTTTTGGTCAAAGCCCATGAAAGTTTAAAAGAGGGCAGCCAGGCATCGTAGTGTGGTCATGTCAGCCCAGGTCTTTCCCGTTAAAAAATGGGATTGAGGCATGAGAATGGAACATGATGAAAGAATATAAGTTCCGCCGCATTTGCCAGACACCTGTACTAGTAAAGATTGTCAGATAAAGCTTGTGGGGATATCTTGATAGGTATGTATATATATATATATTTGTCAAAGAGAGTTAAAGTGTCATGGAACACATTTGTTGCACTACCTTATGGAAACACTGCGCACAGTTGATACTGATGGCTTTAGTTATGTGGACATTTTATTTGGAAACCTTTTTTCCTGCAGACCTGTTGGTGTATAGGGAAGTTTCCATGCAAATGCATGATGATACTTAAAAAGGAGAGACTGAGCATGAGTCAAAAGAAAGAAAAAGACAAGTGTTAAGCTTAAGTAAAAATGTAAGGAAACTTTAATTACACTGGCAATATTGGTCACCATAATCCTATTCTCTTTATGTATGATTTACCTTCCTTTCCAAATAAATTGTCTTTATCATCTTTCATTAAAAAAGTCAAGTCATACATTTCAAGTCCAAAATTTCCCCCATCTATGTTGGTTTCTGAGAACTACAGCGACATCCATCCATCCAGTTTAGGTGTTGGGTAGTGAATGTAGAATATGGTCATGCAGAATATATGCTTTATAGGTACTAAGAAGCAGCCAATATGCCAGCAGAATGCATGCTAATAAGCAACTAGTTAAAAGTAAGAATTGGTCCCTATACTAAAATGTTAACAATTTATTAATTTAAACTATCTATGTATTTATTAACTAATTAATTTAATGTATTAAAAGGGGTTAATGTGAATTTTTATCTCACAGTTCAGACTTTCTTAGAATTGCATAAAGTCAGAATTGCGAGAAATAGTTAGAAATACAAGATATAAAGTGAGAATTCCCCAAAAAATAAAGGCAGAATTGCAAGATGTTCCTGTAGCTTGCAATTCTGAGAAGAACAGTCACAAATAAATTTTGTATTGTTTATTTGATGATTAAAACAGATTAAGATATAACCTTAGATTTGCGAGATGTAAACTTAAAATTGTGAGAAAAAAAAGTCTAAATTGTCAGCTTTTTGTCAATTACTTTATCCTGTGGCAGAAACAGGCTTCCATATTAATGTAATTATTTTCTTTAACATGGTTAAAAATAATGAGTAGTTAAGGTGCTTCCTAAACCACTGTTCCCATTCAGTGTTCCCAGAGGAGAAGTCCGCCATTAGCAGTTTTAAGACATCACGTGTTCCCCAGTTCATAAATAGCACACAATTTATAACTCATAAAAACACACTTTTGCAATTTTCCACACACATTAAGGTTTTATTGCCTTTTTGCAACCTTTTTTTTTGATTGAATAAATATGCCCTGAACTGCTTCAGTCCCACACAGTGTCACTTTTCATTTACGTCAGAGCACATGTTCCTCAACTCTTTACCCCACAATCACTGTTTCTGGTGACAGAATGCACATAATATACACTCTGCATCCCCTCTGCATTTATCGTATCCCCTCTGCATTTATCCTGGCATCATGTTCTCATAACCCTGTTATTTTTGAAGAGGAGGCCTCCAGGAAGACAAGCAGGGTGAACACCACTTTTAAAAGGTTCAACATCCACGGACGGGACTGGTATCTCTTTGCTATGAAAGGCACTCAAGGCCCCCGTGCTCATGTGCTGTGACGCTTGCAGGCCAGCTGCGCAAACAGTCTTCTCGTCCACTTCTTAATAAGAAAGTCAAATCACATTAGCTCCACAGGTAACTTCTGTATAGCTCTTTATTTGAGTTTTAGATTGCTGACACTCATTCCTTGATCACAGTCTCGTGTGAAATCAATTTTTATACTTTTATATAGCGCTTTTCTAGGCACTCAAAGCACTTTACATAGTCAGGGGGTATCTCCTCATCCACCAGCAGTGTGCAGCATCCACCTGGATGATGCGACGGCAGCCATATTGCGCCTGAACGCCCACCACACACACCAGCTTACTGGTGGAGAGGAGACAGAGTGATGAAGCCAATCAGCGGACATTGAATTTAATTTAATATTAAATCAAACCACTGACATCTTCTCCGGTCGAAATATTTAAAACAGAGTGTCTCCATCCCTGGAAGATTCTAGCCTGTTCCACTGAACAGAGGAAGTATGGAAAACTTATAGCATTGGGTTAGAATCAGACAGGGTTTTCAGGATAAGGGAAATCCTCCTGCAAAACAGCGTCCTATGTTCCAATTGCAGAGGCTGTCCTGAGAAGACAAGGCTGGTTTGCTGGTGTTTGTTTTCCCTGTGCATGCATGGTTGTCTCCTAATGAAACATCATTAATCATACATGATTACAGAGATTTAAAACTAAACAATGAAACCGTTTGTTTTAAATGGTTTGGTGGCATAAAAACATGGGATCAAAATGGCTAGTTAGGTCCTGTTAACTTGAGTATATGTATGTGAGTGTGCTAAACAAAGTCTTCTCCTCTTCACAGAGACCATGTTGAGTTTTGTGGATGACATCATGTCAGGGGCCAAATCTCCATGTGTGATGCTCGGGGACATCCCTGATCCCCTCTCAACTATCTCCTTGATAATACGCTGCTTGGAGCCAGACACCACATACATGTGAGTTTCTTCTGTTTATATATATTATATTTTTTTTCCCCTCAAAATAGCAGCATTTGCATTTTGAAATAAATCAGTGAATTAATCATTTGAATGATTTTAAATGTGTAATTTCATTTGATTTTCTCATTTTTTGTTTTTTTTATTTTTTAGTATATGCATTAGCACCCACTCCTCTTAAAATCACCTCTCTTATCATAATTCTATTTTGATATAAAATTTTCATGCATGTTGGAATAATAATAATAATCCACAACTAACTCACAACTGTTGCTTCTCTATTTTTTCTTGACAAGAATTGAGTTTATTTAAACACAGAACATCTTCACGACCACATCAAATGGGAGACTGTTCAGATGCGCACTACAAATTTGACTTAGCGCCAATTATTTATTTTTTAAATTGATTGATAGCATTAAAAATTATTAATTATATATATCTAGAGTTAGTCACTCATGTTCACTGTGTTTTTGCGCCAGGTTGTGTCAGCATGGAACACCTGTTTCCTTTGCCTTTTCCTCATCATGTGGCACATTCATTGAGAGTTCAGTAAGAAACAAAACATAAAGGGCCCAGTTTTGGCTGGATGATTCACTTGGACTTTGAACTGACACTGAGTTGCATGTCTTCAGTCAGATGAGGGATTTTAATATCTGCGTGAGTCTAAGCAATTACATCCACGCAAGGCTGTGGAAATCTGATAATGATTTGTGTAAAATATGTCTGGATTATTTCCTATACCAATTTTCAAATATCAGTAGTTGATTTTGAATGTGCTTTTCACTAGGTAAGAAGGAACCTTCTAGGAAAGTATAATTGGTCCAATCATCACTTTTGAATTAAAGCTGGTGACATCGGCCCAACGTCTTTTATTGGATGTGGTAATTGCATTGGGGGCCTCTGTTTATTTAGACTCTCTTGGATAGTTGTTTCGTGACTACATCCTTTTCTCAGGAACATTCATTTTTATGCCACAGGGAAGAACATGGTCTGCGAGCCCAGTAAGACAGACTCAATTTGGGCGAGTTTTACATGCTTCAGATACAGCTGGGGAAACATTTCATACTCTGGAATGGTTCGAAAGTGCGTCAAAGGGTGCACTTTGTGGTAATAGCAGAAGCAGCAATAGAAAGATTGATGTGTTGAACTGAGCTGTATACAGCTAGGAAAGTTTCAAGCAAACATTTGACACTAGTAGATGACATAGAGTAGATGGCAAAACAGGAACCACAATATACCAAGGAAGCTTAATAAAAATGTAAATTATGATATCGATGTAGGGTTGTGACCAAAAATTGTCTAATAAGGTTAATAGTAATAAAAATAATTATATTATATTATATTATATTATATTATATTATATTATATTATATTATATTATATTATATTATATTATTACACATGGTTCTTACTGGTAAGTTGTGATTAAAAATTAGCCATTATCATCATAAATACAAATATTTATTAATAATAAACAGCCCATAAAAGTTGCAGCATTTCTTGCATGGGTCTGTGTTCGTGCAGCTTTCATGTGGGTATTCAGTCATGTAGGTGTTTGAATTTAAACACCCGGCTACCTTTCTTTCTGATTTCCTGTGCTACATGTCCTGCACATATGCAGGCAGTTAAAACACACATCCAGGACACACTGAAGAGATTACACCAGCCCACAGGGAGTTTTGGACCCTCCTTGCGCTAACCTTTCTCCAAATGTTTTTGATATTTGACCATTGTTCAAAGAAGCACTGGTTGTCTTTATATTATTTATGGATCTGTTCAGTGTTATTGTCAGGTTCATTGCAGTTTTAGGTTTCAAGAAAAATACAGTGGGTCCAAAAGTCTCCAACTGGTAGTGAAAATGATTCTGTTTAGCACCATTTTACACTTTATTTTCATTGTCAGCAAAACAGGTGCATGGAATCTAAACATTGTTTAATTGTGGTTTGTGCGTTCGTGGCTGCGTGTGTATGTGTGTGTTTGTGTATATGTTGTTGGGGACTTAAACCTGAATTCATGGGGGCTTAAATTGAGTATTCCTATACAGAAGCGTATAAGTCATACATAATGAGTTTTTCTGAGATTGTAAAATGCACAAAGTTTTGTGTGAGAGGTAGGTTTTGGTGTAGGGCGCTTCTACAGTTTAAAAAAACATTATGCCTATAGGGAGTCCCCACAAGGATAGTGAACCAGATTAGACTGCATGAATACCTCTTCATTCATAAATCACACATACAAGATTGCATCAGATTTCTCCACATCACACGCACTCTCAACTTGCCACTTTGAAGGATCTCACTGCTGCCATACTGCGGGTGGTAGCTGTTTATAATATCTTCCACTAGATGGGGATATCATTCAACATGATCTTTAGAACCCGGGGCATATATCATCAGTGATAGAGTAATTGCAGTGATGCCTTGGAAGTGAGTGGTTACACTGCCACAGCTGCTTGTTCAAGTTCACTTGTCTGCACTAAAGGGATCTTCAAATCAAAGCCATGAGCCGAAGCTAAACTCATGCTAATGTAATGGGAGTGATGCAGTTATGAATTTAGATTTTAATGGAGGTATTATTATTATTATTATTATTATTATTATTATTATTATTATTATTATTATATGAATTTTTAAATACTACCACTTCTACAAATAATCATTCTAACAAATATTATTAAAATTTTAACACATGCATCTTAAAATATATTTAAATGATAAAGTATTATTAAATAAGAATAAGAATCCTAAAAATAACACATCATTATTTAGTTCTTTTACTAATTAATAAAAGTACTAAATAATGATGATAATTTTCATTCTAATTTTGAATATAATATTTAGCCTCTAAACATTTTGTGTTGTGGTGCTTATATTGGAGATGTGGTTCAAATTTGACTTTCAACAAATCCCAATCATATTACTGTACAAAATACTGTATTTCGTAAATGAGAATCAAAAAAGTGACAAATGTCTGAATGTGAAACGGCAGGTTTCGGCTGTGGGCGGTAGACAACACAGGTCGGCGGTCCAGTCCGAGTGAGGTGACGATCAAAACTCCCTGTCCCGCCGTGGATGATGTCAAGGCTCAAGGTAGAGAATTGCTCGCATTTTTCTATAATAAGCTTCTTAGTTTTGGAAAATATTCATAAGATTAAGTAATCAGATTTGGTTGGATGTCCCCTCAGAAATAGCAGACAAGATTTATAATCTGTTCAATGGCTACACCAGCGGGAAGGAACAGCAGACAGCCTACAATACGCTCATGGACCTCGGCTCACCAACCCTCCACCGAGTTCTTTACCACTACAACCAGCGATACGAGAGCTTTGGAGAGTTTACTTGGCGCTGTGAAGATGAACTGGGGCCCAGGTTTGTAAGATGATTTTCTGATGAAGCTTTATTACAAAAAATCTAGATGCCTTATAAAACTATAATGGGACTTTATAAGTGACCAGATTGGAACTTTCTATATTTGCAGATATTCTGTAGAGTGTCCCAAATTAGTGAGTGAGGAAAGCAGGGATTATTTTCTTTCACATTCAACAACAGCGTTAAGCTCGCTGCCACTGTTCTAGACTGTTTTCTCTGCCTCTTAACTGTAAACATAACTTGTACAACGACTGGTGAGAAAAACATTTATTTAATTTATCTCTATTAATTGTTTTTAAGATGAAGTCAGGACTAGTCTATATGGACTGAATAAAGCAAAACAGTATCTCACCAGTGAAATTTTAATGGATGCCTTCAGATCACCACATTTGAAAAATTCTGAATGTTTTTATTAGCTTTTTTTAATCTGTGTTTTGCTTTGTTTAATAATTCTGAATGGATCTGTATAAATGTATATGCAGTCAGGTTAAGGCGACTGGTCATTTCAATTAAGAATATTTATGATGCACAATTCACCCATTTTGGATGCAATCTTGGGTTTATTTTTAAAATGTTATTTTTTTTTTTTTTTTTTCATTGAGTTTGGCAGAATACTTTATGGGATGCTGCCTTGGAATGCATGTGGGAATTTTATGGGGGCATATTAATTTTTATTGATTGCAATTAAATCCGATATCTTGTTTTGCAAGATTTTGGAAGGATTTTTCTTTTTTTTTTTCTTCTTTTCTTTCATTGCCCACTAAACTTCATAGTAAAGTCAGATTATTTTATTACTGATCCTAAAGTCAGACTTGTGATTAGGGTTTTTGTGCTAATTAGGTTTAAATTGAACACAAGCAACTGATTACAGTACATTTAAAGGGATCACTAAAGCACAAAACAGGGTGGTGATCTTTATACACCCTCCAAAACAAACTAAAGACAAATAAGGTCTGGATTTATGAATTGCACTGAAAAGCTTTCTAAACACAGCCATGTGTTCGATCTAAAGTTTGAACACTTCCTCTCTGATGCAAAAAAAGACGCAGGTGAGTTTAATTATGGCCATTTGGACAACCGTACCTGATGCCTCGGTTCAGATTCAAAGGTTGTATTTAATTGTCTCCATGTTCCAAGATTTACCTTTCTTACTTCTGAGTTACTGCATCAAAACACACTTGTATCAAACACTTTCCCACCCAGTGTGACTGATGAGAGACTTTAACAGTAGGTACTTTCAAAACATTTCATGGATCTCTCAGTCATACCTAAGGAGTCAAGGTTTGGCTAGTTAGCATGTTTTAGTTATTTACTCTTAAAGGGTATCAGTACCTTAAGGTACATTTTAGTATCTAATGTAATATCTAATGTTTTGCAAGGGTATCACATCAGTGAAAGCTTTCGTACATTTATTTATTTAAAAGTCTGTCTGTCTATCTATTTGAGAGTGTGTAGTATCTTCATCCTTTATGCTTTATATCCTGAAGAAATTAATATTAATATTAATAAGCAACATTTATATAGCAAATATATTATTCACTCGGTCAATAAAAGAATAATGGAACAAATCAAGAAAAGTACAATGAAATGTAAATGATTTCTTTTAATTTTACATAAATAAATGTTTCATTATTTATTTGTATTCCCTTTTCATTTTGCTTTAATTTATTGGTTGCAACATTTCATGATGTATTCAATATCAGTATATATTGGCTTTCATGTTGTCTGACACATTGTTGTCTGACACATTGTTCCTTTCAGTTAATTTTTAATTTGAATGTGTATTATATCTACACATTTATTAATTCATTCATTCATTTATACTTGCATTTAATCATTCTTTTTTTTTTTTTTTTTGGCAAGATCATGTTTTTGATCATTTAATTGTATATTTAACTTTGTCAAATTTCTCCATACCTTTTATGTTAATTAGCGCAGTTATATTTTATTATATTTTATTTAGAACTTGTACTCTGTTTTTTTTTTTTTTTTCTAGAGTAAATATTTATTTAATAATAACCTTTCCATAAGGAGGACCATATGAGTCCTAAAGGGTAAAAGGTTTGTTGGTTTGATGTTGAATCAAGTGATGTCATCAAAACTGTCATTGGCCATCAGTGAGATCTGAGAACTGAGTTGAAATGATTAGGTTAATCAGTAGTAATTGTCCGCTACAGGCTGTCTTCTATGACAAATGCATCAGAATAACCCCAAAACAACATTCATTTATAATCAATTCATCCAGATATTTGCACAGTGAAGGGTGCGTGTGATCATGCCCCTATGTTCGACCCAGTTCCATGAAATATTGCGCAAGTTTTTAGCCTTCAGATAAGCTGTTTTAGTGGAGGTCTGGGGAGATGGGCCCAGCATCTGTCTTCCAAACAACTTGCATGCGTCATTTCCAGTCTCATTGCGTCCATACAGCATTTTTGTTGTTGTTTTTTTCGGCATAGGATAGGATGAAAATAAAAACAAAGAGAATTTGTTTCTTTCTAATAAAAGTCAAAATGTGCAGTTTCCTCATCTGCAGCCTTTAAATGCAATTTTTATGAACTATAATGCGATTTCATTGAATTGTCACAATACAAGATAATTGTAATTAAACTGACTCCTCTCAGAATATAAACCAATTCAGACTTTGAACAAAATAGATTAAAAAAAGAGACCATTCCCTGGGTTTTCTTTTGTTTTGAGATTATCAACACAGAAATTCTACTGACTCATTCTTAATTGGTGCTACTATTGGTTGGACTGACTCATGCTTTAATAGGACATTAATGCTGTACAGTTACTATAAGGAACCACATCGTTGCTGTCTAAGGATCATAAGGCCATTCTAAATGGATGGATAAAGAGTGAGGTGGGTTGGTGTGTTTACTGTAGATGTTGGTAAAATGCAGCCGATCATTTGCTCTCAGACTACTGCAAGAGATTTCAGAAAGTGAGAGTGAGATAGAGGCACTGGCAGAACCTAAAGGTTGAAAATGTACCTTGGAAATAAAAGGCCATTTTCCACTTCCATACACGCTGGGATTTATGGTTACAACCATTGCTATTTGGAGACCAAAACGGACTTTCGTGAAAAATTAAAGGATAACAAACCACTGCGTTTTGTTTTAAGCAAATAAACAGACAAACTCCTACAACCGCTGAAATGTGGCAAGACATTAAAAACCTAAATACACTCAAAATAATTATGTAAATGGCAGACATTAAAATTCCGTTATTATACTTTGTGAATTAATTGGAAGCCAAAGTAAATAATTAATTTATACGTTGTTGCTTGAAACCTCAGTAAATTGCAAAAGCAGTCAAACAAGACATTGTGCATTCATTTGAATCGGTTTATGCCACATTATAATTGTAAACACACTTAAAAATGCACTTAGCTGCCCCGAAGCCTTGTTGGTCCACCTAGATTTGGTTTTTGGTATATATGCGGTAGAGTGTTGAACTTCTGGTTTGGCAGGAGTTTGAAATTAATCCATGATTTAGAAATGAAGCACTCTTTCTGTACTCTCGGTATCGCATTTCAGCTTCTTGTCTTTTCTGATGGATACTGGCTCTTCAGCGCATTCACACATACTCAATAAATGCCCCTCTCAAGTCACCGTAGCTAATAGAATTCGAAGGTACTGTACTTAACCTTAGCTGCCATTCACCTAATCAGTCCTGTGTTACCTGAGAACCTTCTTGACAGTAACATTTCTCTTTAAAGGCTTTGCAATTACAGTTTGATTTAAAAACACCAAAGGCTTGATATATGGTCAAACTCCCCAGTCCAGATTTTGAAGAGCATCGTTTAAGGGATGCAGACAGAAGACCTGTGCTTTAGCTGAATATGGCCATCGCCTGGATTTTTATATTTGTTTTATTGGTGTCTCCCATTAATCTTTCAGTGTCAAGTGTTTTTCTTTGATGAATAGAAAGTCATTTCTATTCTTTGATAACTGTTTTATTCTTTCTATACTAAGTAACAGTTTAACATTTTTAGAGTCATTTTAACCAATTTATCCATGCGGGATTGGATTTATTTATTTCAAAATAATATTGTATAGTTGCATTTGTTCCATATGCATCTGACCCAGACAATCTGTAATATATTAACATTAGCACACATCACTAACCAAGTTTCATCTTTGTGTTTGCTTCTGCAGGAAAGCCGGATTGATCCTGTCTCAGCTGGATGAACTCAGTGGTTGGTGCCGGGGTCTCCTCCAGGAACCCAAAATTGGCTTGCGCAGAGCATCCCTAAAGTATCTGTCTTGTCGTTATACAGATACCAAAGCATTCGGGCTTAGCTGGATGAATCTCGGCCATGACTTACGTAAGGCCTGTGAAGATCAGATGCTATCCGTTATGTACAATGATTATGGAGAACCCAAGGAACTTTAAACCAACTTGGACAAGAGGACCAGTGAGGGGCTGAACCTATATGCAGCCTCCCCTTTAGGGCTTCTCTCTAGTGAATCTGGTCCATCAGTTTTAACATTAATTGGATATTTAATGATGAAGAGGAAAATATTTTGTGAGAACTTTTTCTCACAACTTTTCCAAGAAGCATTCAAGTGGCTTGTCTATGGGCTTGCACATAAAAATGTACAGTGTACAGTCAAAGGAAAGTTGCATTAAGGTGTCATTTAGACGTGGTGTATTTTGTCAAATAGTGCATACACCAGCTTGTGTAGGTAGGACTTTTTCCACAAGAACTAAAACTGTATGATCTTAATGTGCTGAAAATATCTGTCTCTGTAGGGCATATCAATATGGAAAGAGCTATAGCAAATGTAAATGTTAGTTAATTATTAAAACACTACTAATGTGCTGAATGTAGTATTTAAACTAAGGTATGAGAGGTCAAAAAAAAACTGTACAGATTTTTTTTGTTTGTTTGTTTTTAAGTATAAGCGGTATTATGAAAATAACCATTTAAAGTTGTGTACAATAATATGTCTTGTTTATGTTTTATTTCCTATTCCAAATAAAATCACCAACATTAATTCACTGATTATTTAATTGTTCAACTGAATTTTGAACAAAAGTAATGAGGGCTGCACAGTTTTTAAAGTTTTTAAAGTTGTTATGGAACTTAAGTATACCAACAGCTCTTTTATGACACATCCACATAAATCTTAGTGAAAACGGTTATTAGGGGGGAAAAAATGAAAGCTGGGAAAATATTTGCGTCCAGTTCACCATTTGTTGATTTGTTGGAGGCATATTTTAAGGTTGATTGTAAAAAGAGGTGTCACTTAAGCAGACCAAATGACTGGCCAGCGTAAATCAACAAAGTTGTCTGTGATTTTCAAAAAATGTAGTTGTGAAATTTTCAAACCTATTCATATGATTTCACATTGTAATTTAAGTCTGCATCTTGTACCATTTGATGGTTAAAAATAATCTAATATTAAAAGATATCCTAAATCATGACATTGATATATATATATATATATATATATATATATATATATATATATATACATCTTTTTTTTTCTTTTTTTTTTACCAACCAATTAACGGTGTGTATTTATACTTTATTGATATGACAGTGGACCTACACTTTAACAGACAAAAGAGAATACAAAAATAGTATCATATTTCCATTACAATTTCTATAAATGAACTGTCACATGCATTTCACAGGTTTTGCATGTACATGTACAGGGAATAAAAAAAAAATATTTTAAAAAATTAAGTGCGGTGTGTGTGTGTGTGTTTGATGGTGTACGCAACTGCTTGTTTGCTAAAATATAGGTCATATCTACATCTCTGTTAGAGATCTTGAAAATATATTAGGTATTATTTTATAGATTAATATCGAAGAGGATTGTTTTATGCACTTACATGCTTTGATATACTCTGCCTTTGATCAGCCTGGCACTCGTGTGGAGTGAGAAACATTCAATTTATTGTTTGACATTTTCTTTTCAAGCCAGTCTGAAAGCTTTCCGCACGCTCTCCGCCACGCTATCACTCACAGCCGTCCTGGCTCCTTTCGCTTGGCTGTGCCCTTGTTCTCCTCGGCTTCGGGGTCACGGCAGGTGCACTCATCGTGATCGCAGTCCACCCCGAACTGAATGACCTGTCAATCAACCGGACACACTTTTACAAACAGCATCCAGAAAACATTCGGCCACCAACATTATGGTTTGAATAATTCAGCTCAAAAATACTTTAAGGCATCACAGTAGACCAAAACAATGAGCACTTTTTCCAGCCTTTTTCCAGGTATATGATTCACATGAACTGCATAAGCTCTTATTTCACCTAAAGTTAATGAAATGCAATTGTCTCACTGTGGTACATTAATGAGTATCCACTCATTTATATTGCATTTCTTTGGAAGAATGAGTTGGCCAACATTCATGGAAAGGGTTGACAATGTGGCGGCACCATGCGAGACAGAGGATGGCACTGTGAGAGAGGAATGTGAAAGCATCGTAGGATGAATGTGGAATCGTCTTTCAAATGAGATTTACCTTTCTAGATGACAGAGTGGATGGACAGCAGTCTCCGCCGTCATATTGGCAGTACGCTCGGTTATTAATGGTGTCACACCAACCATCTCCTCCGAATGGCTGCAAAGAGACAGTTGTGATGTATTCAAATCTCATTTAAAAGAAAAAACAGCTGACATCAGGGTAATACATACAGAACAATGTTTCTAATGTATATTTACTGTACAGAGAACATATTTGATTGTTAAATTAAAATAGTGTTCATGTTAATACAATTTAAATTTTAAATGCAAAAAAAAAAATATTTCTTCTACATCAATTATGATATCATAGTATTACTATTTACATGAATTAACAACAAACAATTGTATTTGTATTAACTAACCATAACAAAGATTAATAAACACTGTTAGTTAATATGTGTTAATGATTAACTAATGTTAAGGGACCTTGTAGCTTCAAAAGCATTATTATACAAACTATTTTGCATTATTATTATATAACATTATTATGCAAATTATAGCTTTCCATATGCAGGAACATTTTATTATACATCCAAACAACCTGAGCTCAGTGAACTATTAAATGTGCCTTTAAAGTATTTTAAAGGTTCAAGCATGAATTACTTAAATTTTATTATGTACAATTCACAGTTACCTGTTTTGCAATGGGAAATGAGTGGACTACAATTAGCAAATTTAATATGCATAAACACTTTAAATGTGTCATAATTCCTATCTAAAGGATTTCACCTAACCTAAAGGATCTGATGCCAATAATAGGAAAACAAGTGCGGTCTGCCAAAGATACTTTTGGCTCTTGGTGCATGTGGAGTTCTTTGAGAGTCCGGGTTCTACCTGATTCCACATCCCTGTGCAAGAGCAACTGGCGAGGAGCTCTCTGCAGAATGTATCCCTGCGTAACCTACACCCAATCCCAAATGTTTTTCCTGCCGTGGTCTCATTCTCCAAGTCATAAGCAATATAATTTTTTTTATTCTTCAGTTTCAAGCTTGTATATATATATATATATATATTTATTTCTTTATTCTTGCTCTCCATCCGTTTTATTGCCTTAAGCACACTGCGATTTTTTTTGGCAATAACAATTTCAAAAAACAATCTTGCCAGTTTTTTGTTTAAACTGACGTGTTACATATTGCAAGTCAAATATCTGAATCTAAAACACATGCATTATTAATGTTGTTTTAGAAAAGGCTGGGAAAAGCAAATGACCTATTGCCTAAACTAAAGAGTCATGTAACAGTAAATGGGAAGGATGTGTGGAATGCATCTGCTCCAGCCAGCAGAAGAAAACTGCCAGTGATTGTTAAACAACACTTAGGCAACCATTTGAAGCGTTACACAAAATCATCTGACCCAGACCTCATGTATACCTGGCTCAACAGTCAAGAAAAGCCAAAATCTTGACAAGCACAGACACTCAGATGACCAATACAACAGAAAATATCATGAAAATCCAGTCTGCCAAAATATTTAAACATTTAAATCTCATTCATATTTTATTCAAAATTATTCAAAATTATTATTATAAATTGACAACTCAAAAACATGCTGATTTGGTCTGTTTTGTCTTAATTGATTTATTTTAAGCATAAGGAGCTTAAGTAATGTTTTGATGGAAGGTTGGTTTATTTTCAATTTATTTAGAGATAGTATACGATTTCAACATCTATATATATATATATATATATATATATATATATATATATATATATATATATATATATATATATATATATATATACAGTTTTCAGTAATATTTTCAATTTATTAGACAAAATAGTATAAGATTTCAATGTCTTTCTTTTTTCAGTTGTCAGTGATAACATTAATTTATAAAATGTAAAATAATAAAATAAAATCTAATGAAAGAAAGCTGTAACATAATACATTTAAATCTAATAGCCAAACTATAGCCTTCCATATGCAGAACATTAAAAATCCATTTCACCAGAATTTACTGAACTAGTAAATTAATTGATTTTTTCTCTCTCTCTCTCTCATCATAAGCAGCTGCAGTGCAATTAATAAGATGATTTAATCAATATTTCGAGACCTAAGAGGAAAAACATCATGACCTTACTGTAATCCGATGATAAATATAAATACCTCTTCAGATTGCTCAGTGTCAGTTCAGGCTGTCAACTTTGAGGTATATCCTAAAATTTATTTTCCTGGCCTCTTCTCAAAGAGGGCTTTTAGTAGGCAACCCTGCTAGTTTTTGGGCAGTATCCAAAGCTTGATTTAGATTACATGAATTTATTGAAAACAGATCCCTCTATGAATCACTTAAAAAATATGTATTTTTTAATAAACATAATTAACCCCTAGCAACAGTTTCTGCGATGAACGTTTGCAATCTGAGATACCAAAGATCATCAAACCGAAATCTTATCTGAAACAAACAATAAAGGTGTCTTTTCACCTTACGGTACATGACGTCTGGAGAAATCCCTAAACCTCCCACAGGAGCGAGGGAGTACACACTCCTGCCTGACCGACCAGATCTAAAGTTAAGCGAAAGATAGAATAAACAAATCTCCTTGGAAACAACATGTTTTCATGGACAACTTTGTTTCGAGGCCCCATGTTAGTGCTGGCATTTCACTTCACCGCAGTATGTGGCCCTTGATTGGCTCTCTCCAGATTTCCCAAAAGACTACTTATTATGTTCCCCTCCATTTCATTTCTAATGTTAAATGTTCTTCATTTTAAGGCCAAATGAAGTGTTTACCGATTTTTTGTGTTTGTGTCTTGTCAACTTTTTCCATGATGTTAAGATGAGAAACCCAGCGCATGCCCTGAGAGGAATCAGATGACCATTCTTCCAAACATATTTGCAGCAAGGAATGTGAACAGTGGTAATTCATAAACCAGTGGCATCATCTGTGAGGTTTTCTCAGATGGAGCCACACAAAAAGGGGGAAAAGTTGACTCAAAAGCTGGTTTAAAGCAGTCAAATAAATTGTACTACACGGTAGCAAAGGAAAAACAAAAACAAACTACCCCAATAGTCTAAAGCTCAGAAGGATCGTAAAGAAAATTCTAATTTCAAAATTTAAGAACCATGGATTAGAAAAGCAGACTTAAAGTCTACTTATGTTTGGCCTTGGTGCATGGTACAAAATAAAATCTTAATTACACATAAACAAATGCTTAACCGGAGCTGACCTCTTCTCTTAAAATCAGCCTTGGAAAAGACCTTCTGGACATGCTGCAGTGCAACTGGAACATGTACTTCAGTCTAATTTTTATTGAGTCTCCAATATAAAAGTAACTGTTTTGCTTAATAACAAATGAGGGCAATAGAAGACGAGACAGAGTGGCAGATATGAGGGGTAATTGAATATTATAAAACATCCTTCTACAGGAATAGTGGGTTCCAAAGTACAATGAATAGATCATAAATCCTGTTTGCTTTACTCTTAATTATTTTAAGAATAATAAAATCTGATATCCACAGAAAAAAAAGATAAAATAAATGATAATAAAAAAATACATTGTCTTTACATGATCAAAATGTTAAGATTAAAATTTTGTTTGTTAGATAAATTATATAAACAATTTGATTTACCTTTATTTATTAAATAAATTTAATATTAAAGATTTTATTAAATACATAAAAAATGAGAAAAAAAATTTGTTGGATTAAAAAAAAAAAAGTCTCACGCATTTGAATGGTACACCGTACTAAACTCCACACCATCCTTTCACTTGCGAGATATTACAATAAACAGTCATCCATTATTTCCAAAACACTCGACTGTTAATTTCAACACTATTTTCGATTCCAGGCTTCACATGACTCTGCTGCGATATTTCTGTTGACTTTTAGCATAGCCTGGTATGTTACTTTCATCACATATGATTTGTGATTATTTTACGACTGGATTAATGCATCCATCAGTTTACATAACATCCTTTAAATTCCCTCTGTCCAACTGACCTGCATACGCACACCGATAAGATCATTCATTTGCTTTGGCGCCTCAGCACTACAATTGTCGACAACGTCTGATGAGTAAGTGCTGGGGGTGAATTTATACAGGATTGTGTCAATTGCAGAAAGGAATCTGGAGGAACAGAAACTGGAATAATATGTTTTACGATCACGTATATACCACATTTTACAGTGGCAATGATATTTTCATTTGCATTTATTTTTGTGATAAAAGGAGAACTGGTGAGAATCAATCTGTCAGCATGCTGTGGGAAGATGTGGCACGCAGTCCATCAACCACTACACTAAATGTTTCTCTTGGCCAGGGGAAATGTAGAAGATGTCTCCATATGAGAGCGATTGGTGTCGGAAATCCTTGACAACAAAATGCCTCATTACTGAGATAAATGTAAACTTGGGAAAGTGTAAATCAAATGCAGACAAAATAAAAATAGAAAACCAAATGAATAGATTTCTTGACCCTTTGGTTCGGGTTCATTCTGAATTTCTGCAGGTGTAAACGCTTCAAAGTAATTCTTGAGACATATTATGTGCTACTAGCCTGAACTTTTATGCTTTATTTATAGATGCTTTTAAAAAATGGATTACAGATTTGATTTGCGAGTTCCATTTTGGTCAAATTATTAAATAAAAGACAAATATCGTACTGTTTTTTTTTTTTTTTTTTTTTCTATCCAAATCTCACACTTCATTAATTTGAATGACATAATGTACTAAACACCTCTCCAACCTTTCACATTTTTAAGATATATCCCCTGGCATCACTGACAGGGCAAAAATCCAGGCAGAAATACAATAAACAGTTATCCATTATTTTTGCCCCAAACACTCAACTGTTATTTTCAACACTATTTTCACTTCTATGCTGTTATCACGTGACTTGAACATCAGATACAAACTGAAACATACTGAATAAAAACACTGAAAAAAGAAAAGCAAATGGTTTTCTAACAGCATGAGGGTGACAGAATCATATAGAATTTAGAGAGAATTTAAAATAATAATTTCACAAATTTATATTAGCTTTAAGAAACTATTTGGCTCGTGTGTGATGTTCTACTTCATCATTAATCAGAAAGACTTCACGTCATATGATTGGCACTCACCTCGCAGGACTGAATGCAGTTGATCTGTGCTGGATTCGGATGCCACTTCAACATGCCAGTACAGACAATACTCTTTCAAAGGAAGAGAAATAGAGGAGCAAGAGAGGAAAGGGGAAGGGGAAGGAGAGTCAATTACTGCTTTGTAATGATGGCATCATTAAGCAAAAAAAGGTGACATATTACGATTGATGAAGCTATTGTAACAAATCTTCTTGAGAGGAAATGTAAAAACAAGGGTTTCTATTTATTTCTATTTTATTTATAATATTTATTTTCCAGAAATCTAATTATATCTAACTTAATTATAAAAGACAAAAACTGAGAAATAAAATTGCTAATTATATATTAAATATCAAAAAACAATGACCTATTATAAGGGTTACTTTCAATTTGTACAAATATTTCACTGATTTGACATTTTCTCAGATTTGCAAAGCTAACCTGTTTCTAAAGCAGAATTTCTGGAAAGAAACTTGCTTATCTCTTATTCAACTCCCTCCTACTGTGACCTTTCCTCCAGCATTCTTACCCAGTCTGCAATACTCAGGACAACATTCCTGGAAAGCAGGCTGTTCTTAGAGGTGCTGATGTATCATTATAAACAATGGAAGTCTGACACCTTCAGAGATGTCATGCTTGACATGCAGCATTTCAGGCGTCTCTTATAAAAACATCACTCTGTAACCATTACTCTCACGAGCTGATATGACAATGAGAGACAGAATCAACGATTTGGCAGAACAATTTCAATGGTAAGGTGATTTGAACCTGGTTTGCAGCGAGAATCAAGTTAATCCAATCCAACTGATCACTCTGATGTGCCAATAATGTGATTCCAATTTTTTTTGGATCCAAAGTATTCAGTCTCAAAGCTCCTCTGCCTAGAGCCAAAACAGGTTCCCCCAAACAAAGCTCAGAAAAGTGAGTGATTTCACATTTGACAGATGCCAATGCACCTCGCGTCATGATGTGGAACAGGGAAAAACACATTTCTTTTCAGTCTTAAAGTTAGCATAGTTAAAGGATGGGTACAATGGTGTTTTGTGTATTCAGAGTTGTTCACAGTGTTCAAGAGATGGATTCTCATGCTAAACATGGCCGAGGTTTAAAAAAAATAATTTAGGTGAATGACTGAGAATTTCTGTGTTGAAAATCTTACTTCCGGATCGGTACAAGTTTCGGCTGTTTTTTTTTTTTTTTGATCGTGGATCTAATGACGTAGATGAGAACGGAAGTCCTTATATGAGCATTTTTCTGGGAAAGGGCGCCCGCGCACACACATTGACCAGAGGAGAGTGAGACCGCGCACATCAACGCACTTCGAAATCGTCGCCAGCGCTGCATAGGATTTGTTGGAGAATGCCTCCAAATAAGTGCATTTTTGGATGTGAGGGAAAGTTTACCGTGTTCACTTTCCCCAAGAACCCAGCATTACATGAACACTGGATCCAGTTTGTATTTCCGGGGCAGCAGAGTGTATCAAGTGCCTTTGTGTGTTCTGGTCATTTAAGTGACGAATGTTTTATAAACAAGGCCCAAGTCGACGTTGGATTTGTACACCGTTTGCTATTAAAACATGGAGCTGTCCCTGTAATAAAAGACCCCATTCATGTAAGTACAATTGCATCAGATTTCTGTATTTTTTTGGAAATCAGCACATAAGTGAATATATGTTAATGAAAACGAAAACAGCTCTATTATAGCTCCGCTCACAGCACGCCTCCAGGAGCTCGGCTTTTTCCGGAAAGAATCGGAAAGCTGTATCTTCTTTTATAAATATGATAAAACTAAAGACTTTTTGGATATATGAAGGATGCAGTACTACTCTATAGGTACTCAAGATTAACATGAGATCAGGTGAAACTGTGTATGTTATGTACCCTTTAAAGGTGACCTATTATGCCCCTTTATACAATATGCATTATAAGTCTCAGGTGTCCCCCAGAATGTGTCTGTGAAGTTTCAGCTCAAAATACCCCACAGATCATTTATTATATCATTTATAAAAAGCCTATTTTGAGTGAGAGCAGAAACATGCTGTTTTCTTGCTGCAAACCAGGTTCAACCCACCTTACCATTACATTCTCACATGCAAATATTTATTTGCATATGAGTAAATTAACATTACTAAACTGCGTTCTCTTTCATGGCTTATTGTACTTAAACTGTCAAATACTCAAAATCAGGGCTGCACAATTAATCCAAATCAAGGCTAAAAGGCTCTTTCTAAACACAGAAATTAAATGAAATGCTAATCGACATTACCACTGCTTAGAATACAATGCAATATTGTGTGCTTTAATTATTCTGTTATTGTGTAAGAAGCCACATCTCAAACATTGACTGACGTTATGAAGTAATGTTGGAGTAAAAACATTTTCACATGCTCTCAGATGGAGCAGCATTTACTACACAGAGCCGTAGTTCACTGAGAAGATACGCAAACAATTTATTTTTCGAATATTCATCAGTTATATCATCTGTGATTATGAGCACAATTTTGCATAGCTAGTCAGAGAGCTACGGCTCTGTGGACAAAATGAGCATGACAATTCGATTAATCGTGCAGAATTACATAAAAGTTTGTTAAGAACACGAGTTACAAAAACAGTTGGTTATGTGTGTGAAGGTTAACAGCTGAGAAAGAAATTGCATGTTTATATTATCTTTCTGGCAGCAGCATAATAAATAAATAAATAGATCCACTGCTCTCTGAGCCTGGGACTCTAAATAGTGTTCTATGCTTGTCTGTGTCTGCAGATAACGATAGAACAGTTAGCATTAACTTACAAGGAACATTTTTACAACATTTATTTTTCTAGGCTTATGTTACATTTATAAATATGTATTTGTATAATGCATTTCAATTTAACATGTATTAGTATATAGAAATCACTTTTAAAAAATGTAATTTGCTAAAAATGTACTCTCCCCCTCAGGCCATCCAAGATGTAGATGAGTTTGTTTCTTTATCGGAACAAATCTGAATATATTTAGCATTGCATTACTTGCTTACCAATGACTGCTCTGCAGTAAATTAAAATCTTATTAATAAAAGCTGTAAAAAGTGTTGTTGGTTAGATCACTCTACACTAAGCATTTCTAATAGTTAAATAGTAAAAACTGAAAAAAGGGGCTTTACAGAAAGTGCATACAGTCTTGAACAGCCAAAGATATCAAATTTGTGGCAAACTGTGGCCAGCACCTCACCTGAACCTTGCTGGGAAGCATCCAGTGTTCTACTGTATCAGCGCTAGAGCCATTGGCAAACACCACGGGGTCACTCAAGGCCACAATGCATGTTGGGTAACAAACTGCACCTGTCATGACACAAAGCAAGCTTTGCTTTAACCATCATTTGCATCTGTTGAATTTATTCATGTGAGCACTGGTCATCCATAGCTTGGCAGATTGGCACTCAAAAGTATCCTACTGCATGCAACTGACTGTGGTCTTAAAGCCTAGGCAGGTACAGTACAGTATGTCTAGACCTCTTTTTAAGAAATATATAAATACAGTGGCCTAACTGTACAGTCAAATATTACAATGCAGAATAAATTAGTTAAATGCATATTAATACACGTTCAGACAGTAATTGAGACAATAATCCTTGCTTTATTAGAAATCGACTGACTAGTCATTTTCATATTTGAAATGGGCAACTTTTATCTCACAACCAGTAAATTTTATGGTCAGTTTAAATACTCACCCACGTCAAAGCCATCCTCACAGCTGTATTCCACCAGGTTAAGGTTAAGAGGAGGCTGGCACAATCCCTCTATCTTCTTACACATAGTAAAGTCCTCAGTCCATTTGCCATCTTTGGTGCATCGAATGCTGGACTGCAGGGAGAAACGTAGATGAGTGTTTAATGACTGCAGAATTTAGGAACACAGAAATAAATGGCTTACAAAATGGTACGATACCCTTTCTGTTGGATCGGGACATTGTAGGGTGCAGATACTATCAAAGTCCAAATTGTTGGTGCAGGTGTACATGCCCTCAAACATCAGCGGGAGAGGAGGGCATGTGACAGGTGAACAGCTTTCCCTCTTGCCATGTCCCACCCTCCAAACACTCCAACCTCAGAAACTTCCTGAGAAAAACAAGTCATTAGCATGAAGGAGGAGTAAATCATCAGGGGTGAATGCACACACACACACACACACACACACACACACACACACACACACACACACACACACACACACACATATATATATATATATATATATATATATATATATATATATATTTCTTTTTTTTTTTTCTTTTTTTTTTTTATTCTGTAGTGGAAACAAAGAAACAAAAAGAAGTGTGAGATACAAACTCAGATTTGCAAGTTATAAACTCAAAATGCATTTTTTTTATATATATAAACTGTTATTTTAATACTTTTAATACAGAATAAAAACATAATTAAACAATCATGGCCTTAGAAGGTCTTATATATTTGTTGTTTAGAATCAGTGAAATGCATAAAAAAGCTGTATCAGGTTTCTCACTAGTTTTTTTGAGACAATAGAACTGTTACATTAAACACGTGTTGAAATTTAATTGCAGGTTCTCAATGTTTTTATTTGCACAACATAAATGCAGTAATTACTACATTTCTTGAATGGCATTCTCCTCCAGCCATAGGGGATTTATTCTCCTCTAAGACATGTGACAAACCATCTGATATGACTAAATAGTCAATAAATCCTCAGGAAATAAATTGTAGTTTGAATTGTAGTTTATGTAGTTTAGGGTGTAATGTTCGTTGAGAAAGATCATACAGAAGCACAGGCTAAAACTACCTTGATAATAGCATAACACCTCTCTTTAGAACGTCATAAACCATTTACTGAACCTTCATAATGAAATGCCTTTCAGAACAAACATGCCAATGGTCTTAATAAACAGGATTATTTAAATGGCTTAATGAGACATGCTGGCTATAGCTATTGGTATGAATGCCCAATTAAAAGCAGATAAAAGACACTGAGGTATTTTACCAGCCATTTTAATTACTCATAAAGATGAGGCAGGTGCAAACAATACTCCTCTCAGATGTGCTAAAATATGCTATAGCTTGATTGGATGGAATAACAAAACAACATGCCATCGGACCATTTATCAGAATATGTTGCTGACTCCATTGCTGAAAGATATTTGGAAACACCTGGAGCAAGATTTTGATCTTATGAAAACCATGTGAGCAACCTAGATGATGGAAGCAGATATATTGCCTTAAAAACTTGTATTTTTTCACATTTCTCCACATATTTTTCCTTTAAAATTTGTTAACGGTAAAAAAAATGTCTGGAAATCGGTTCAAACCATACAGACTGCAACTCACTTTCTTGGCTTTTTGTTGAGTGTGCCTGTGACGTAATATCCCGGGTTGCATTTGTAGCGGCACACAGTGCCCACATCATGCCCGCCTCCATGACACTGAGGAACTAAGAGTGTGGCATTGGGAACAGAAGTTGGATCCGGACACTCAATCTTGCAGTAAGCCTCTGGGTATGACCATAGTCCATCCTCAAGACAAACCAATGTGTCACTTTCACCTGAAAAACACATTCCAACAAGAAAACTGCATCAAAATGGAACATAAATGCTTGCCTAAGATTATATCAGTAGTTCATTGGTGTACACACTTTAGTCAACAAACAAACAAAAGTCTTTAAATAGAGAAAGAGAGAGAGAGAGAGAGAGAGAGAGAGAGAGAGAGAGAGATTATATGTTATAATAGAAGATTATGCCAAACTAATATTTTTCTTTTCAGTCATTTCTTTATTAAAGTTTTATGTTCTTACTTTATTATCATATCAGGACAATAATCATATAATCAAATAATCATATCATACCGTTTTTACTTTATGTACCCCAAAATATAAAATTTATTTTAGGACATAGATTAAAAACATTGGTAGCACTTTATTTTACACCCCTGTTCCTCATGTACATACTATGTGCTTATTATAGTAATTACAATAACTATGTAATAACTAGGTACTAACCCTGAACCTACCCCTAAACCAAATCCTACCCCTTGTATTACCAGAACTTTCTTAGATAAATACACTGTAAGTACACTATAAGTACATGGCAGTACATGTACTGTAAAATAAAGTGCAACCAAAACATTAATCAAAGAATAGAATATTTAAGTAATTTTATGCATGAAAATAATTATAATTCATAATAAATGAATAAATATGACAAAAAATAAATTAGTGTCACATACTTTTGTGTAGGCATAAATGGTTTCCAGTAATATGAAAAACACTTTCTTTTTCTAATAACTAAGAAGAGAAGTATCACATTGGTTTTCACAAGGTGGTCTGCGCTCCTGTTGCAAGTTGCAACTCGTCCGCCACCTCCTCTTTTGGAGTCAGAAAGTTCTGAGGTCAATTCATGCCATTCACATTCTGGGCTTGCTCAACTGTATGGCCGACAAGCTGTCTTGAGCTATGCTCCCAGGAAAGTGGTGACTCCATCCCTGTACAGTCCAGTTGATTTGGAGAAATTTTAGAGCCACTCAGGTAGACCTGTTTGCCTCAGCAGAGACCTCTCACTGCCAGTTGTTCTACTCCCTGTCTGAGGGAACACTCGGCATACATGTACTGGCACACAGCTGGCTGCGGGGCCTGCACAAATGTACGTTTCCCTCAGTGAGCCTTCTCGCACAGAAGCTGTGCATGTTTAGGGAAGATGAGGAGCAGGTCTTGATTGTGGCACTGTAATGGCCCACTCTGAACTGGTCCCCCGAACTAGTGCTCTTTACAACAGCCCCTCCCTGGCAGATTCCTCTGAGGAAGGATCTTCTGACTCAAAGACGGGGCACCTAATGGCACTCATGTACAGACCTCTGTAAACTTCATGTCTGGTTCCTGGATGGGAAATAGTGGACACCATAACTTCGGCGAGAGCACCGTCTACAAGACATGCCTTGAAGTGGAACCTGTTCATCTAGTGGTGTTCTTTTCGCAAGATGCCCAGGAGATGCCCGATCAGGGTCATGCTTTCCTTTTTACAGCAAGCACTGGAGTGAAGACTGTCTCCCTCCACCCTCAAAGTCCAGGTTGCTGGGATTGGTGCATACTATGACCCAGTAGAAGGGAGGTCACTGGGTAAGCATGACCTGATCAACAGGTCCCTCAGAGGGGCCAGGATATTAACCCCCCCCCCCCCCGCATACCCATTTGAGCCCTTGCACTTAGTAGAGCTAAAGTTTCTTTCATTGAAAACTCTGCTCCTGCTTTACATTGGGCTCCATCAAAAGGGTTGGGGACCTGCACGCATTTCAGTCGACGATTCGTGCCTAGAGTTTGGGACGGCTGACTGTGCCCAAGGTTCCTACAACTACCTTCAGGGGAGTTCACCCTGGCTTATCAAGCACAGGATATGCCCTGCCCGTTCAGGTTGTGAGCTCACTTAACTAGGAGTGTTTCATTCTGGGCGCTGGCTCATGGCACCTTGCTAAGAGATATTTGTAGAGCTGTGGGCTGGGCGTCTAGATTCTATAGCCTTTGTGTGGTGCTGGTATCCTACTGTGTTCTCACCTCAAATGGGTAGTGGCACTGAGAGGCATGCTGAGAGGCAAATGGGTAGTGACACTGTCCTCAAGCTCCTTTCTCAACTCTGCAGCCAGACGTGGCGGAGCATCCTAGCAGACTTCGGCCATTTCCAAGAGGGTTACAGTCACTTCCAATTTCCCATATACACCTTAACGGATTTTCATATGTGTACTTGTCCCCGAGACCTCCTTCAGGAAGGATAGAGCTTCCGCAGCGTCCCTGTTCCAAGTGGAACGGGTATGTTTTCCCAGTGTTATCCAATCTCACTGAGTGGGTAGTGCTTCCGTAATGGTGAATGGAACTTCTTGTTGCGAGCCCCAGTCTACAAAAAGGGGCACAGGTGGCTCGCACAGGGCACTTAAAGGGGCAGAATCCATGACACTTTGGTAGAAATCCTAATTCATCGGGCATCCGAAGTGACGTTGAGAGTGACCGACTGAAGGGGAACGTCTCGGTTACGTATGGTAACGTATGGATCACCGGCTCAGCTCCTCAGCGAATACCTGGTATGCATTGGACCTGCTGCCTTTTTATGCTCAAGCTGTAATCAGCTGCAGCTGGATGCAATATTGCATGCCAATGTGCATTGGCTCGTTTAGTTTACACTCAAAGTAGATTACACACTACGAAGCGATATACCAATTTTTCGGACATCCGTACTGACTTCTCTGTTCCCTCCTTCAGGGAACGAGGGTTACCATACGTAACCAAGACGTTTTATACTATAATATGACATGGCCTGACATAGTATAATATAGTGATATCTGTGCAGTGTTTATCTTTTTGCAAGATTGTTTCTGACGGATATAATGACATAAGGTAACAGTAACACATAAAATAATACAATTATTTAAAATCATATCAATTTCATATTTATTATAATATCATATTTCATAATCAAATCAAATGTCATATTCAAACAACAAGTAGTAATAATAACAATCACAATTCCATTATTATCAGATTTTGTAGTATTATCGAGATACTATTATTGTTTTTATTAATATTTTACATGTATTTTTAATTTTAGTTACAATTTGATAGTAAATTTGGGGAATCCCAAAAAAGCACAATTATTATGTAAAGATTCCAAAAACCCTCAGGTCTCACACTGTAGGCCAGTTCCTCTCCTCACCTTGCAAGACCGCCGGGGCGTTACAGGAAAAGGTGCACCGCTTGCCGAATATGGTGCCCAAGGGACACGAGAAGGAGGCAAAGTAGACATGAGACTGAGGAGGTGGGCCACAGTCCACTGGCTGACAGCTCACTACACGGTCCCACACTCCATGCACACAAATCAGCTCTGCTTCCGTCTGAGGAGAGGACAAAAAAGACAGAGAAAGACAACCACTTATAAAGTCACAGTGTTACAGTGGACTTTCTGAATAATGTGTTTACATGACTAAGCGTGACTATGACCATGACTATGTCTGACATATGGCTGTATTAATCACAAGTTTTTTGTTTATTATTTTTTTTTTTTTTTTTTTTTTTTTTTTACCTGAGATACTAACTAGATTTATATCAGAAAATGTTTGTGCATGTGAAACAGTCATTCTTGAGATCTCTTCCCAGGAAAATCTTCAGAAAAAGTAATTTGTTCTAATTTAATCTCACTGCTATTTAGCAGAAACTAGATAGCAAGGAGATGTAATTTTCTTTCTTAGAGGGGTTATTGCACAGAGAGAGAGAGAGAGAGAGAGAGAGAGAGAGGCAGGCTGTTAATACTTGTACGCACTTGATCAGAAGGAAGGCCCTGGCCATGGAGAACAGTAAGTGTATAGCCACGATGACAAGAAACAGAGCAGTTTTTAGAGTCTATGACTTGAGTACAACGGACTGAAGCATGTTCGATGTTTAGAGGACTGCATGACTCAGCACTGCACAGCCTATGCACACATCTGAGTGAGAAAAACACATATCATGTTCATTATTATTTGTAGACAAAGACAGACATTATAACCATCGTCAAACATGATGGAATGTTTTTGTTTTTTTTTTGTCTTTGTGTAAGAGTTTTTTAAACAGTCTCCATATACTGTAGTTTGTGTGATCCATTTATATTTTAATTTGTACACTACAATTCAAAAGTTTGGGATAAGTAAGACTTTTTATATTATTTTTTATTTATTTAAGAATTTATATTTATTCAGCGAGAAGATGTTAAATTGAATAAAAGTGAGAGTAAAGAGATTTATAATGTTACAAAAGATTTATTTTACAAATAATTGCTGTTCTTTATAATGTTTTATTTATAAGAAAAAATGATGATGACGATAATAATAATTAATAATAATAATAATGGATTCCACAAAAAAAAATAAAGCAGCACAACTGTTGTCAAAATTGATAATAATAACAAGGGAAGTTTTATGAGCACTGAAGATGGGATAATGACTCCTGAAAATTCATATTACATAAAAAAGAAAAAAGAAAGAAAGAAAAACCTATTTAAAATTGTATTGTAATAATATTTACAATATTAGTGCATTTTCAAATACATGCAGCTTTGGTGAGCATAAGAGACTTCTTTCAAAAACATAAAAAAAAAAATCGTACAGATCCCTAACTTTTAGTGTTTTTATCATGTGTTAATGCAAAAGTTTCTGTGTGTATGTGTGTTTGTAAGTCGTGGGAGACCCCACCCTCAGCGCACCCAGTCAGGGCAAAGGCGCTGAAGTGACAAGATGTACGCAATGCAACTGCCAACACCGCCACTTGAGAGGAGGAGAAGTTCAGCTGCACTGCTGAAGTCTGGTAGAATGGCACGCTCAGTTTGTGAGTCACATTCACCACTAGGGGGTTATACTGACATGAGAGCTCGTACGAACCTGTGGATAGGAAAATACAACGGAGTTCCTTAAAAATACAAAAAAGTTTATAATCTTTCCCAATTAAATTAAGCATATTATGTGTTACCAAGCAGGTGTTTTTTTCCAGTGGTGTCACACAGTTCAATGGTCACCGTTTTCCTGCAATTTTCCCCATGCCAACTACCATCATTTGCAATGTAGATAATAACAGAGGCTGCTACACCCGGTCGCTCAAATCCTACCTGCAAAAACAATGTATCAGTATTATTAGCAATTAATATATGGATCCTTGGCTAACATAATATATGAACAGTGTGAGTAGGCAGGATGGCACAAATATATATATATCATATAAAATAAATGTGAACATAAACTTCTGTTAAATGGTAAATGGACTGCATTTATATAGCGCTTTCAACAGACCACATGGCCATCCAAAGCGCTTTACAATTTGCCTCACATTCACCCATTCACACACCGACTACGGTGTCTGCCATTTAAGGCGCCATCCAGCTCTTCGGGAGCAGCTGGGGTTAGGTGTCTAGCTCAAGGACACCTCGACACTTGGTCAGGTGGGATTGAACCACCAACCTTCTGGTTTGTAGACAACCTACATGAGCCACTGAGCCACTGCCGCCCTTAAAAATTTGGGTAAGTTTTTTTATGTTTTTTGAAAGTCTCTTATGCTCATCAAACCTCCATTTATTCGGTCAAAAATACAGCGAAAACTTTTACATTAAAATATGAAAAATATATTTTTTATTATATTTCGGAAATCATACTAATATGCTGAAATTATTTAGAATTATTTTGTATTACAATAAATGTTTCAAACAGTGGTGCTGCCCTACATAAAAAAAAAAAAAAAAAAATCTTACTGACCCCGAACTTTATCAGTTGTGTACATAAAACTGCTCAAATCAAATTATATTAATTTTCCTTTGTTTAATAAACCATTGTTCAAAATGTATTTGAAAACACAAAATGTGCAATATTTATTTTCAAGGCAGTCAGCAGAGGGAGAAGCTAATGCGTATATTAAATTGCCCAATATAGACTGAATAATCTGTCAAATTTGAAGTATTTACACTCAGTGTTCATTCAATGAGCAAGTGTGTGTACCTTTAGCCAGACAGGCTGATCCTGAGTATAGTAACTGTTCAGATGGGCAGTACAGGGGCTCCATGCATCTAGAGTCACTACTTCATTTATGTCAAAATTATGTGACTTGCACATCTGTTGAGGATATAAAAAGAAAAAGGATATTTAAAATGTAAAATTTAATTCAAAACAAGCATTAACAGTTTCTTTTTATTTTTTTTTATTCATTTGAGAGGTTCATTTCAAATGATGTTCAGTAGTGGGGCAGTGGGGCAGATAAATAGTTTACAACGGTTAATGAATTCTACAGTGTTTGTGTACCTGAGTGAGCACAGGCTTCCCGGTGACCTTCGAGGCAGGGCACCTCTGGTCCTGATGTGAGCCTGAGGCAGTGGATGCCCACTGATCAGTGAAACCCCGAGGAGTGAAAAAGCCACAGTCCTGGATGCTGGAGCGTACTTCGAACTCCTCACACACTCCGTCCCCTTCAAAACATAGCACAGGCTTGGCCGACCTGAGAGAGACAGAAAAAGCAAGAGAGAGTGAGCACAAACTCATCATTAGTAACAAATAATGACCCCACTGCCAAGATGTAATTGTGTTTTCATAACAAGTATGTGAGACTAGGCTTCACTTATGTGTGAATTGAAAATAAAAAGAATGTGATTCCACTGAGAGGATTAAATAAACAATCACACAAATATGTGGATGATGTCATGGCATATGAATGGATTATGACATAAGTGTACATGGGGTTTAAAGGAGAATTAGGTTGTTATTAAAGCAAATTCGTTAGAGAGAGACACGTGTGAATGACATCAGAGTTTTGTATGAGTTCTTGTCTGAGAATTTTGCAAGGTAAGAGAAAAGTGACTCATTGGTGGGAACAGCTTTATCAAAGGCAAGGCGCTCAAAAGTGTTCTAACAACAAATGAAAAACACAAGCATTTGATTGGCCGTCTCTGCTGCAGAACGACTGACCTAACCCACATGCCAGTGCCAAAGGATTTTCTCCTAAGCTTTGTTGATCTTTGCTCCCCAAATATGATCGTGTGGCGATAATATAATGTGGCATTAGAACAAATATCACAAAAAAGCCATTCCTGAATGCCAAAAATGCGGTTACAAGCTACTATGAAAACATTGGGAAGTTTGCGGCATGTGAGTTAGTCGCTGCTTTGTCTATGCTTCTGTTTGAATTAGACACTTCTCGTGCATCACGCTCACAGAAAATGTAGTGCTCTCAGTCACGAAAACAACACGGACTAAATTGGTGAACTATTTGCTTTTTTTCTCCAAACATTTCCTGTGAGTCTTTCTGCACTGCATTACTCTCACTCAAGTACATAATGTAACAATGAAGAACAGTTGGATTGTTATGATTGTTAAAAAGATCAATTGCAGTTTACCGCATACTGTACATGCAATACTTTGGACCATTTCCAATAGTGTGATGACATAAAATATTGAATAAGATTATCTTGATTATAAGAAATACCACCGGCTGTGTTACAGTAAATGACCTAAAATCCACAGTTTGGACTGGAAACGTAGAAATCTGGACTGAATCTTTGTATACCTCTGGATATGTATTGCGCAAATATTCAGATCGAATTATCAGATATCACAGACTTTGCTGTCAAGGAAATTACTCAAAATGCATAATGGGGAACAGGATTATTTGTATTTTTTCCCCTGGTCAGCCTAGAAATAAAATCAACAGTAAGATCTGGTGATCCACAACTCAACACAACACAAGAGAACAATTATGTTGACTGTCAGTTTACTGGATTTCGGGGGTAAGTGGAATTTTATAGTACATTATCTGTATCATTTTCTAAAAGAATTAGGACTGAAAGTAATGCTTAAGATGTATGTATGTTTATTACAAAAGTACAGTAAAAACAGTAATACTGTGAAGTTTTATTATAATTGAATAATATATGTAATAACATTCATATATTAGAATGTAATATTTAATAATGGAATAATATTAATGTAATATAAACCGTTGAAATATATTTTAAAATAGAAAGAAAAAAGAAAAAAGAAAAGAAAAAAAAGAATCCTGCATCATCACAAAAATATTTTTATTAGCATAGTTTCAGTCAGTCAGCCTTCCTTAGACCTTATTTATACTTTTTCTAGTTTATATTGTACTTTAATCCCACGTACCTACAAATGATTTCTTAACAAATTCAAAAATGTAAATTATTCCTATGATGGCAAAGCTGAATTTCTCCAATGTTCAGTGTCACATGATCCTTCAGAAATCATTCTAATATGCTAATTTGGTGCTAATAAACATTTCTTATTATTATATATGTGCTGTTTAATATTTTTGTAGAAACATTAGAAAAAAAAAAGATTTTTTGATGAACGGAAAGTTAAAAAGAACTGCAATTTAAATGAAAAACAGCCTTTAGTGTAAAAGACACAATAATGTAAAAAGGACTAATGAGATAAATAAACTTGATATTATGCAACATTTACTTATACACCTATATATATATATACACTACAATGATTATTATATGATGCGCCCTAAAAACAATAACTAAAGTTGTTTTAAACAACAAGGGAAATGTTTATTAAGAATTTATATATTTTTCATTTATGTATGTATTTTGCTATCTAACATGCAGCAATTCACTTTTCTGTTTGTACATTTTCCCATCTGGAGATTACAGAGGATAATTTTTAGCAATGAATTTGAACTCCGAAGTAATAATTCTCTGATTCTCTGTATTAGGGACTTTTACAATAGGTGCTAAAATACAATATGTTGACCTCCACATTTCCTTCAATATTATAAACTGACTGCCTAACTCAATATGAGAGAGAAAAACAGTAGGAGAGGAATCCGAATCTAAAGAAGACATAGCAATATTGTATTGTTTTGTTTTGAGAGCTGGTTATGATTATTACACGGGTTTATTGTCCTGTGTGGAAATTTCCTGGTGCTTCTGTTGTGGTGTTTACAGTCTGAGGGCCAAAGTTCTCAGTGGACAGTCAGATTATTTGTTTTTATGAGTGTGACTCACCGTGACATTTGAAACCTGGTTCAACTTGGCATTTCTTTGAGCAGCCGTCTCCATCTAAGAGATTCCCGTCATCACAATCTTCAGATCTGTGATGCCAAGGGTTACATTTATCAAATATGTGGAAAGTCTTTTGCTATGTTTCAAAACACTCAAAGAAAAAAAAGAGAGAGACAGAGAGAGAGAGGGAGAGAGAGAGACTCAAACAAATACTCAAAGATATGAAACATTCTTTAAAAATGACTAAAGCACATAACATGCAAACCCTCAGATGGACCCTTAAGTTTATACTGACCCCTGTTGTGTGCCATCACCACAGAAATGTTCTCCATGAATGTAAACCAGGCCTGGAGAAAGTTCACTGAACAAACCATCTGACTCCACCTGGATCCTGTACAGGTACTGAACGTCCTTCTGCACATCACTAAGCACACAAACACATTCAGATCCAAATACACATAGCTAAGTTAAGCAGACTTTTCAAAAACCATCCACAATTTTTTGAATGTATTCAAAACAATGGAACAAAATTTTGATCTTTATAATTATATTTATTTACGTTTAAATAAATATAACTAATCAGTATTATTTATTTATTTAACATAACAAAATCGGGATTTAATATTAATGTGCCATAAATGTTGGCAAAATCCGCAAACCTCATATAAAATGCATAGAACATAAAACAGCTCATGTAATATTTGGTATGGGTTAACGATCAACATTTTCTGAAGGTTAAGTACCTCCCTTCACTGGCCTCTTGTTACCTTACTCATTTCATGGTAAGTGTTTTGTTTTTGCTGTAAACCTCACGGTGGCACTGCAGCCTACTTTCCCACAAACCCATCTTCACTCCAGCTCCCTTTTTCCACTATACTTGTTTTCAGTCTTTTGTCTCCCATGCCAAATGACAAGTCCCTCACTTACTGCACACTAACAACATCAAGCACACAACTGGAAAGATTGGAAACAATTTCAGATGAGCTGCAAACAGCCATGGGTGGTTTATATTCCAGGGTTTCATTGTACATCTCTCTCTCTCTCTCTCTCTCTCTCTCTCTCATATCCAATCTGTCTTTCTTTCCTTTCCTTATCCACATAGCCCAATTCCCAGTAGAGTTTCCATCTTTCTGAGCTTACAGGACTTGTGGAAGGAACTTTTCTGGATATGCTACATTCTCTGATCCACACTATTAATGTCTGGACATTTTGACCTATTGCAAGATGACAATCCAGTGACCATTGATGAATTCGTATTGGAGCATACAGAATAAAAAGTGACAGGAACAGAACAGAAATTGGTTGTTGATTTTTTTTATGCTTGTAAAATTAATGACTAATGAAATGACAATGTCAAATCCATGATTTTTTCAGACATTGCTTCAAAAAACCATTGCACAATACTTGAATAGTGATATGCTGAAGATACAATTCAAAGACAGTTTTAGTAACACAACATGTTCAGCATTTATATTCAAGCCACACTTAAAATAATACTCTCAGAAATGCTGCAAATCAACTAAAACATAATAAAAACATGACAGAGACATTATTATTTGAAAACTAGTAATACTTGACAGTATTACTAACGACTCATCAATTTCAAATAAGTATTTAAAAATATAGTCTATCAAAGTGTCTACGTACAAAACAAAGTGATATTGTTAATTATACATAGACACATATTCTTACCTGTCAGTGTATGTGGGCTGTTTGATGATTACAGGACTCTGGTTTTCTCTGATTGGTGGTTCTCGGAGCACTCTGTAGAGAAGGGGGCGGCAGCTGGAGCAGAGAGGACTCTGGGGCCGCGAGGTCAGCAAAACAGCATCGATCTCCAGCTTCTTATCAAAGGTGGAGATTTTAACAGCCTTGACCTTCTTACTAGTATGTAAATGAAGGGTCAAAGGAATGTCACAGGAAGCATGCTTAGGACCTGTGTGGACCATCTCACCGTTCTCCATTATGAACATGATATTAGCAATTGCCTTTTGATCTGTGGAAAAAACAACAACAGAAGAATTCATTCCTATAAAAAATTCATACACATTGTTCATAAATTTGGGGTTTGTAAGTCCTTTATGCTCACTATGTCTCCATTTATTTGATTTAAAAATATATAAATATATTTTATTACTGTACATTTTATTTTAAATATATTTTAAAATATAATTTATTCCTGTGATGGCAGAGCTGAATTGTGACAAGCCATTACTTCAGTCTTCAATGTCACATGATCCTTTAGAAATCATTTTGATATGCTGCTCAATGATTTAAAATGGTGCTCAAGAAATATTCGTTATTATAATAAATGTTAAAAGCAGTTGTGCTGCTTGATATTTTTATGGAAACTGTGATTGGAAATTTCAAAAGGAAAGCAGCATTTACCTGAAACATGAATAACAATGTAAAAGTCTTTCTCACTTTTGATCAATTTAATATGCCCTTGCTAAATAAAAGTATGAATTCATTTCTAAATCAAAAAATAAAAGTAAATAAAAATCTTACTGATGCCAAACTTCTAAACAGTAGTGTATGTTCCAATAATGTCAGGTGTTTGATATATACAGACAGTACTCACTGGCTGAGATGTAAGTGATCCATACGGTCAAACTGTCAGGAACAACCGGGTGAAGGAAGTGTAATTCCAGCAGGCAGCCCTCAATCTGAGGGCACGGCGTAGTCATGTTGGGCTCATACAGGTTAAATTCAGGACTCCAGGCTTGCATGCTGGGCTCACATGGCTGGTACACATCAGGGGCCCCTGCAAAAACACACGCAAACCCCATCCGAAGCCAAAAAGAAAATACTGTAACTCGCCATCAAAAGCTAAGATTTAATTATTCACATGAACAACGCCTAAGCAGCAGATTACTACAATCTGCCACTTTGACTGCACAGCTTTGCTCCACCACTGCGATCCAGATACTTTAAACGTAACATTATAGGTGTATTCAAACTCACTTTTGATCAATTTAATGCACCCTTTCAGAATAAAAGTATTTTTAAAAGTTGTAAAAAAAAAAAAAATATATATATATATATATATATATATATATATATATATATATATATATATATATGGAGCATAAACCATCTCTTTATAAATAAATATATTTATAAATAAAAGTTTATGAAAAATGAAAAAAATATATATATATAATATATACAGAAAAATGGGCAAAAGAAACAAACAAAAAGTCTTAAAGTTTGCTTTTCTAGGACATTGTCCTGTCAGAAAATCCTATTATTTATACTGTTTTGGTTGTTTACTGGATGTTAGCACTAAAGCAATCTCATCATGCTTGCAGCCAAAAACAGTGTGTTGTTATTTATTCCAGGCAAAAAGCACAGTTTTTCCCTTGATAAACCTGTAATAACAAATTATCAATAATAAATATAATTGTCATAGAAAGGAGATAAATACAGCCTGGTTAAACTGAACTGCAAGGGGTTAATTAATAGATCAGACACTTTTGTGCCCAAATACTACATGCTGAAGAGACACAACTGTTTAGTGAACTACTGCGTATTAATGTAAAGAGCACAATCCTGTGCCTGTGTGAATCCTCTGCCTCCAAAAGGTTTTACAATGATGGATTAATCTGTATTCCAGGTCGAGAGAGACAGATAGACAGACAGCAGCCTTGAGTCACAGAGCACTCCTTTGCACCCAGCATGGCCTCATGTGTGGATGTGTACAGGGTAAGCAGCAGCAGGCCAAGGTAAACCATAAAACCCAATTGGTCAGATAAACAGAGCAAGGGCCTCCACACAAGGTAGAAGTAATGACTGTATCAGATGTGTTATAATGCACCCGCAGGGAAAAGTAATGCGGCAAGATCTGTGAGCATGTTATCCTTCCTTCTTTCAGCGGTCTTAACCAGGTCCCTGCTCACCCTGGATCAAAACGTATTTCTCAAAAAGTTGCCTTATAGTACATACAGAGGCTATGGCACAGGTAAGCAGGGATGAGCGTTACAAGATGTGAGATCTGAGATCCAACTACTGTATGATTTGTTTGTATCGAATTGGCCTGCATTAATACAGTTATCAAATTATTTACCATGGTATTGCCATGAGCATTATTTCATTCTACACAAACAGTGCTATCATATTGCTCTTAAAGTCTTTCTGACATGATTAACTGACCAACAAAATGATTTGCATGTGGTAGTCATCATGCACTTTATCATGTTTTTAAAAATAAACCAAAAACAAACCAAAATCTGAACCGATGGTTTTAAATCTCATTCATCATTAATATCGCAAAGATATTGTTTTCTTCGAGATATATAATTTTATTTTTGATTTCTCATCAATCTGTTTCTCAAAACAAGACTCCAGGCCAAAAATCACTCTCCACTACCACCTCTCTCTTGATACTGTGCTTTATGAAAATGACTGCATGCCAGGGAAGGATTTCTATATTTTGGGTGGACTTTTTAAAGCACAATCTTATCCGTATCACATATCAGTGAACGGGCAGACCAGATGCTAAGAGATTTCTGATTAGAATAATCAGTAACATCTGTTAGGTGAGGAATAAAGTTGAAAAGCTACACAGGATAAACATTGCTTTTTATGACGGGCCGCTTCTGGATGCCACCCAATATTACCAAATCTTGAAGCTGTGCCAGTGGCCTTTTTTATTCATTGATGGCAAAAAAAGTTTTCTTCATCCAGGCAATAATGATTTAATGATTTATTTCCTGAATTATTCCAGACTTGCACGCAACATGGCCCGCATGAGACTGAACGATCCACCTGAATGTGAATGCACAAGTTCAGAGAAAGAAGCCAGGGCTTCATCCTCATTAATCAAAGAGCAGATTTTCTTTTTTTTTTACATTGACAATCATTTGTGACATATTCAGTGGTGTGCTGAGGATCAAGCACACGTACAACAACAATTATGTCAGAGATGGCATTCAGTCATGTACACACTATCTTATGATTCATGACTTATGCGTGTGGAAGAACATTGTTAGATCATGATGTAAAAACTATAATACAGCAGTTAGTCCTGGTCCTCTTATTTGATTGACCAAATGGGATTTCAAACGCGCTGATATACAGCCCGACAGCAATGAGCCTTTTTTATGGTTTACCTTTCTACCTATCTGTGTTTACAAGTATGAAGTAAAGTTGTGTAATAATATTGTAATAATATGAGTACTTACCCACTGCTTCCTCTGGTGTCCAGTATCCAGTGGAATCACAGGCGTGAGGAGAAGTAGCCTCATTGGCGTATTGATGGAACGCTCCGTTTTCATCACAGAGATGACAGTTCATGTCACCTTCCCTACACAGCCACAGAGAATAGCTTTTTTTTTTTTTTTAAGTTGTCAAAGAGAGTGAAAGATCAAAAAATGTGTGTGTGTGTGGGGGGGGGGGGGGTTGGGGGATTGGCTAACTGAAAATACATCACATCACATGCTCTTCCTGATTATTTGGATAGCAATGGAATCACATATTGGACACAACAATGCACCTGTTTCTTGGAATAAAAAGTGTTTTTTTGCATACAGCATGTTATAGTGGAACATTTCTAACCTAACTATATTTACTTTAGTTAGCATAATCATGATCATCATAATCATAATCATTGTAAACCAAATCAGATCAAAATCGAGTTGCATGGGGAAACTAAGTGAATTTCTCATAACAGCTTTGAGAATACAAGAAATAGTGCAACATGAATGGATAAATATTTGTACAGACAAACATTTATTTCCTCTTTGTCTGTTATATGTATGTTCCTCAGTTTACCTGTGGGCAAGTGGCCCACTGATTGGGTTCAACCAATGAATGGTGACGGAATCTGCATCTTGACCAATCACCACTGGTGCAAGAGGAACAGGGGTGGGCTTTCTACCAAGGAGCCAGGTTTTGTATGTTAAATCAATATAGCAGTGCATCCGAGCTACTTGATTGGGTGTAAAATGGTTTGTACAGTCATCATCTGTAATAAAAAAGGTTAAAATATTTCAGACAAAAATATCAACACTGAGTTTGTTTATTTATATATATATATATATATATATATATATATATATATATATATATATATATATATATATTTTTTTTTTTTTTTTTTTTTTTGAAGGAACTGCTACTTGTATGCAGCAAAGATGCATTAAATTGACTGAATTGTGTAAAAAAAAATGATCCTGAAAAAATACATTGTATAAAGGTTTAAATTAATAATTTAGCAGCACAACAAATTCCCAACTGTGATAGTAATGAGAAATGTCTATTGAGCACCAAATCAGCATATTACAATGATTTCTGAAAGATCATGTGACTCTAAAGACTGAAGTAATGGCAGCTTTAGTATTGCAGGAATAAATTACATTATAAAACATACTAAAATAGCAAACAGACATTTTATATGAAAATAACATTTCACAATGTTATTGTTTTCTGTTTGATCAATAATTTACCCTTGGTGAACACAAGAATCATAAATAAATAAATAAATAAACTTACTGATGCCAAACTTTTGAATGGTATTGTTTCACATTGCATGCATGTAGGTATAACTTGTACCACTAAGTGGCATTAACATCAATATATATATATATATATACATATATATATATATATATATATATACATATATATATATATATATATATATATATATATATATATATATATATATATATATATATATATATATATATATATATATATATATATATATATATAAAATTGATAAACAAACAGAAGCAGTAACCTGATCATGACTACCTGTGTAACTCATGTAGTTGTTGTATGGTGTGTTTTTGTACTGGGTAAGGCCACATGTGTCATTGACAGGATCAGGGTCGTAACAAACTTTAGACTTTGGGGTGGGTGCTGTATCAGCACACAGGTCTCCCGTCTCCATGGATGCGGTGGTCTCTTGACAGGGGTCATCACATGACTCGCGTTCACTCACACCCTTAAACACATGGTACAGTCCCAAAATATGACCCATCTCATGGATCATGGTGTTGTTGTGTCCTTTGGTTCCAAAGTAGGAGGGATTAAGAATCATTCCACCTGAAAAATAACCCAAATGGACATCTCTGCAGTTGATGCGACAATATAAACTTTAACCTGACAGAACAATGATGTGTAAATGTTCAAGCTATCTTTAATCTCAAAGCCAGAAGTCTGTGAGTAAATGAAACTTATTTGCTTTCCTAAATATTGCTGCATAAAACAGTGTGCACCATCCTGTAAAATGGGACCACCACGGCTTGGATTACCAGAAAGAACAGTACATCTGTTATCAGTGTTGTCTAATGTTCCACCCACATTCAGAACATTAAAATGCTTCCCACACCTGCTGAAAAGTAACACATTGGCATCTGGTTTTATATTCAAATAATGTAATAAAAAGCTTAAAACAATGTGACATTTATTACATGTGCATATGTTCAGCAGTTTAAGAAAAAAAGACTAAATTGTAGCTTATAAGTTATTAGATTTTAAAGGAAAAACAGAATGTGTTTACTAACTAAATACAGAATTTGGTTTATGTGGGCATCTGCGAAAATCTTTCTCTTTTGGACATTATGCTCCACCCCAGTCAGGCCATTTACAGCGGATATACTAGATTTGATTAAATAACCTTTTTATTTCGGAAATATACAGTTATTTACAGTTAACGCACAAGATTAGCAGTCCCTCCTATGGTCTGATTTCACTTAAAGCATTCCGAGCAGTAGTTTGACCTTGTTTCTCAGTATAAGACATCAAGGTACTCAAATAAGCTCATGATTTATGTGAAATTAAACCATAAAACATACCTCTAATTTATGAGAAACTAATCTTGCTTTTTAACCTCCATGCAGGTCCAGCGAAACATTTGTGGACAAATATTGTCTTTCACCAAAGACTGTTTTTGACATGATTGTAAATCAAAAAAAAAGAGGTGGATTATGGGCATAATAGGAACGGAGCCATATCTCTGTGAAAATATAGGACCATAGCTCTGTGAGATGCAAAGCAGCATGGTCAGTCTTATCTCAGACAGGTTATATCTCAGACCACCTCTCTGCTCAGACCATTAACAGGACAATTGAGAGCAAAATAAAACATGACAGGGTGATGAGGACACCAAGGACCCCTTTCCTGAAATGGTTTATTTTCTGATAATGATAGGCAGATGGCATTATCCTGTTTATGGCTACTTGTAAAATAAGAAAACAATAATACAATTCTACACTTTGGCAGTCAAAAATATTTGACTTGAGTTTTCAGAGTACAGAATTCAAAAGACATTTAATAAGTATTGTATATATATATATATATATATATATATATATATATATATATATTTTTTTTTTTTTTTTTTTTTTTTTTTTTTTTTTTTTTTTTTTTGAGGGACTATTTTCATATATTTTTAAGGGGGCACAAATATAACAACGAAGATGAATCTAAAATTAAATTAAATGTACCAATATATGAAATGTGGTAAAACTTTGCAATTGTATTATAATGTTGATATCAATGCAACAATAAATACCTACCTTTATGGACCTTTATTATTTAAAAAATAGCAATATTCTAGATTAATAAATGCTGTAAAATTGCTTTGATATCTAATGAACTAAATTTTAACTAATTAAACATGAATGCAAAGTGTTATCACATACACATTAGAAACAGGCTGTATGTTAATTCATGAAAATCCATGAATTCAAGCTCACAAAAGCAAGTTGGTGCTAATTACTTATGTTAATATTGGTTTAACATATATATTTACATTTAACAATATAAGTTCACATTCTATGCACAGGCCAACATTTTCTCATTAAGCAAATAAACCAAGACCACAATGTCTGATCATGCATCCTGGACCAATGGGAGGGGGACTTATATAAGAAATCTTCCTGTTTTGAGAAAAATCTCCTTTTTAAAGGAACTGGACCTAACTGAGACCGCTTTAATGAGCTCTAAAACACGGCAATGACTAGTACTATAAAAACAGCTGGCAGTAGGATGGAGATGGCAACAGCTTAATACCCTTCTTTTGTTTTTGTTTGGTTGTTGTTGAGTTCCTTTTCTTCTCTCCCGGTGGATGACCTTAATGATTAAGGGGCAATCTACAGGGAAATCTATGCGTGCTGCAAGTGTTTTCTTTTATGCTTGAGATTATGCCCCATTAACTTTGTAAAGGCAAATGCAGACAACAAGGACGAAGAGACAAGAATGTTTTTCTTTAAAGAAAAGATTTAAGGTGATCAGAAAAAAAAGCAAGACATGAACAGGAAGATCTATGGCATTAGGTACAAAAAACATCTGCTGTGGGGAATGTAGTGACAGGAAACAACTGAGTTCTTAACTTGACATTGTCCATGGTAGAATTAACCCAGTTGGGTTTAACGTTTTGTTCTCATATTATATTGTTTGTTTTTATCCCTTCCACAAAATACATGTGGTCCCAACCCTTTTATTAGCATCAACACTGAGCTGTGACGTCAAACATAGTGGAAAATCTAAGTCAATTTCATGCTTTTAAGAGCACTGAATAAATGCAATAAAACATCTTGCCTTAAAGTGATGAAATATTTGTGATTTATGGTACTTGTAAAAATAAAAGGCCATCAATAGAAAAATATTTTTTAGGGGTCATCGGATGTTCATTTTCCATATGTGATATGATTCTTTAGGGTCTTAATGAAAAGTCTGTAACATAGTTTGGTTAAAATTTCTTAATGTTGGTGTTAAAAACACATTTTTTAACCCTGTCAAAAACAGCTATTTTCAGAGCAACCCATTTGGTAGCATTTTCTTTTAAATGTTAATTAGCTCTGCTGACCCCGCCCCTCTATTTCGAGCTGCTCTCAATGAGATGGTTTACGTTAGCCACATTCATCGTGAAACTTGCTAATTAGCTTGAAAGGTGATTTGCAAAGATTATTAAAGAAAACCTTATACTAACTTTTTCTGTAGGTGAAGCTGCACTACAAATGATTCGCGTGAAGATGCATTTAGGCAGATTGGGCGCACATTCCATTAAAAAAATAATAATCCACTGTCTTCAGTGGCTCAGATGTCAGGAGTAAATGATGATTGCTATGTTCATTATTACAGCCAGGTGTGTCGCACAAGTCTTAAAAAATTGAGCTGCAGGCTCTTTGATCGCCCCCTGGTGGTTAACAGTATTCCAGTTCATAAACCCCACCCTCTCCGTGTAAACGAACGGGACTTGAGTCATAATAAAAAATTTAATTACACATTGAATTCAATTTTCTGAAAGATGGTTTTGGTTATTCAACACCAATACCATCTTATATCACACTGATGTATGTTCAATTGTTAGTGTTTTGTGCTAAGTTTGATTTTAGCTAGTCATTTCATGATATAACAATGGGGCATATCGTTATGGTTTATTATTGGGTCCGCAGGTGTTTGGGCGGGAGTTTGATATTGCGGCTCCACCTCATGACACTACTGCGCAGACTCCAAATGAATCTCAGCGGCCATACTGAGATGCTTTGGCTTCACTTTTCTACAGTGGTAGGAAGTGGAGATGCGTCGTCCATATTTTTTTACAGTCTATGATTACATCCAACAACATCGCTTAGGAGATATTCTTGTATTCATCTGCTCCCGTGGTGAAACAATGGCGGACTGATGACAGCTCACTCAGGGTGGGTCTAAGGTAAGACACTAGTCCAGTCTGTGCTGAAACGCTGTCAATCAAACTATCATGGGAGGGGCCTTTCTGTGTGACGTCACAAAGAGGCATCTGAGCACAAACATCTGACATCAGCTCATTTTGAGAAACGGGTAAAGATCTTAGTATACAAAAAAAACGCTGGGTGGATTTTTAGCATTACAGGGTAGTTGTGTACACACACTTCCAACACACATTTCAGTTCAAACTTCTTGTAAAAGTGCATGTAGCATCCGATGACCTCTTTAAAACAAGACTGTGTCATTACAACCTCTACCAGCAGGGGCTAACTGAGCCATGCTAACAAACCAACCCATGGACGATTTCTGGACTCAAGCCTTGTCCAGTCTTAACTAATGTAGTTCAGTCAAATCAAAACATTTCAAAAGTCAGGTTTTCATAATTGGGTTTTTAAATTTGCATCTTTTGGGTTATTGTTTATATTTTTTTTCTACATTACTTAAATTCTATTAAAATGGCACTTGGGTTATTAACTTCATCATGTTCATGCTGTGTTACATGTAAGTGGATATCTTACCTTGATGAGTAAGCACTTCTTTTGCCCATGGCCAGGTGGCAACCCCAGCAAGCTCCTCGCGTGCTGAATTATTAGCGAAGAACACATTGAGCATGTCTGAACTGCTCAGATGGAGCAGCTCCTTCAGTTCCTTCACACTCATATAAGCCCTGTATCATAGATAATGACACATAGTCAAGAAACTTTGCATAGAAAACAAGTAATTATTGATTGAACTGCCATAAACATGAATGTTAACATAAAAGTTATAAAATGTTTCTTTGATCGCTTGAGAGATTTAAAAGGGAATGACAATTTCAAATGTTGTTAAAAATAACAGTTTAAAACAACAACGGTTTATAGTTCATGTCATCAGAAGTAAGCAAATGGAATATATTTACTTTTATTAGCAGTTTTAATTACAACAGTCATTTAAAAAATCACTTTATGTCACAATGTTTAGGAATTATAATTGTTTGAACTGGTTATGGCGCATGAAAAACTGGCCACTTTTTTTTTTTTTTTTTTTTTTTTAAATTCCATTCCAAGCTGTGATAAATCGCCATAGAGGCACTTTGATGTGTGATGTTAATTTATTTTTACTTTGGAATATGTCACATGTCATTTTTCTCTTTTGATTTCATAGCTGCTTAAGCCTTTGCACCTCATATCTTTGAGCTGTTGGTTTGAAGAGGTCCAGTTCTTATTGCCCTTTGGATTGTCGAGCCTATTAGCTGAACCACCTACTGTTCCTTGGACCCGTTCCATGCGAGAATAAACCAAGCATCATACTTCTTGTCGTTTATTTTTATTTTTATTAAACAAGCAAAGAGCCAATCTTCCTGAGTGCTTCTTGAGTGTTGCCTAAATTTCTCCTATAGGGCTTTATTCAGCAATAGAATTCAGATGATTTAACAATTTATATTCACATGACTTAAAGTTTAGCCTTAAACAGTGCTGTTCCAAATGTGTTCTGGAAATTAAAGGATAAAAATATATTTTGTACTTTTACTTTTTTGATTTGTGAATTTGTCAAGTAAAGCCAATCATATGCAGAATACGAGCAATAAAATATGTTTAGATGTTTAGAAAAACTTTGCACAATATGACAGGTGAACTAAATTTACTGTTCTTAGTCACAATCACTTTCCCCTTCAAAAAAAAAAACAAAAAAAACAGTAAGTTCACAATCAGTATTTTTCTTCTTTTTTTCAGAAATTTCACAAAACTTTGGTTAGATTTATTCTTAAAAAGTGTAAAATCCTGTGATTCATGCTTTATGAACCCATGAATTGTGAGTGTTTTCAAAACCCTTTTGATTACACTTGAGTGGTAGTTATTGGACTGCTAATATTGAACACCATGGACTTGGGGGAAATTTCCAAATCTCTGTCCTCTCTTCTCAAAAGGAATCTCTCTCATCATCTTGCCACTGACACTTAAGTCATCACAATGCCAGCCGATTGACTGAACAGATCTGATTTCACTAACTCCAAAATGCCGTTGTTAATAGATTACGAGGGGTAAAGTAATAAAATATAAGACACGAGCCATGGTATAAAGTATAAGAAAAAGTATAAGACAAGGCATAAGCCATGGTACAATGGATAAAGCATTATTGATGACAAATTTGAGTGTCACGGCAGTATTTACCAGCCCAACCTAAGAACATGTTTGAGGAAGAACATATATTTATACTTACAGATGAAACAAGTAAATTCAGAAAAAACAAAATAACAATATACTATATTTATATGAGCAATGATTCACTAACCCCAAACTTTTAATGGTAATGTACAAAATTTGTTCTTAGTTCATTTAATGTTCATTCCACCATACACTTGTGCCAACAAACTTTTCTAATTTTTGCGCCATTAGCACCAACAAATAGAACTGCATTAATAATAAAAGTATTGCTTCCAAACAGGTTTGCCAAGCAATCCTTTGTGCCTTTCGCTTTGCCCCATCTTCCATTATTCATGCAAACTGTACTTCCATCTTAAAATCACACCATTGAAATTTCGGATACCCCAAACAAATGTATTAAAAGCAAATTTCCTGGTATTCAGACTTACATGAGGTCATCTAATAAATGGTTTTACCTGTGCATTAACCTGGCATAGAATAAAGTATTTTAAAGAACAAAACTTCACCTTTCAGGTGGACAAAATCCTTTTAAGTAACACAGAAAATAAATTAAAACTATTTATTAAGAGAGTTATATTCAAAACCACCGATCCACTATCTTGCAGCAAAATGAATAAAGGAATAAATCCATCATAAATGGCTGAAATTGCTTAGCATCTATCAAAGTTAATTACTAAAGAGAAGAGTTATCAGGTAGTTCAGTTCTATTGGCTTAAGTGTCTGGACTAAAATGTCTTTGCTTTCTTCTCGTTCCATATCTAGAGCTTGCCAAGAAGCACCTGGTGGTTCCCTTGTGCTGTTTTTCTCTGCTTCAACAACAAATTTGTGTAGTGACAGCCACTGGCAAGTACATGCGCTTCACTGCCCAGCAGCAGATACCTGGGCTATAACTCACACAGCCAAACATTAAAATCCAGACCACCACATAAAAGCATGCTATACAATTGCCATCAAAATGTCATCCCTGCATTAATTCTCTGCAAACTCTGGACCTCGGTCTTAGAGATACACTCTTCCAGCATGGTATGGAAAGACCTCTCTAAAGGCTCAGTCTATGATCCCAAGGTTAATCTGGTCCTGTTGGCTATTAACATTTCTACTTACGGACACATCATATTTAGAGGAAAACAAGTCCAGTAAATAAACCTTTGGTTTATTCAGTACCTTTAGATTGCTTTGTTAATATGGCATGCCAAGGACATATGGTGCTCCAGGTCACCTCTACTCCAAACTTTTTGCCTTGGTAGAAATATGGAGGTCTGAAATTCACTGAAGAAGACTATCTTTTAGTATTCCTATTCATCTTAAGGGCAGTTGCTTGACTGGCATAAGAATTCAGAAAACTGACATCACATCAAGCCCTTTACTGCTGACTATCCGGGTCTTTGGAAAGCATAATTATCCAGTTCACACTTATACTGGAAGAGGCTTTCAAACAATGAAATATTAATGATGCATAAACTATGGTTCAAAAGTTTGGGGATGGTATGATTTTAATGCTTGTGAGAGGAGTCTCTTATGCTCACCAAGACTGCATTTATCAGATCAACAATATAGTAAAAAAAACGTAATATTGTGAAACAATAATACAATTTTAAACAACTGTTTTTCATTTCACTATATTTTAAAATCTAATTTGTTGCAAATGATCTGCAGAGTGTGTAGCTACATCATCTGCCATCAGGGTGACAGGGCCATGCTTATCATTCAAATCTTAACCTCTTGGTAGAAAAAGCCTTTGAAATGGCATTTAACTGATTTATTATCCACCGACAGAAATGTTCTGGCTGTGGATTTTTGCTATGAGCTTGCTGTCTCTCAGTGCAAAACAACCAAAAGTAGTTGAGTTGAGAAGAGTTTCTTAGACCACCATCCAATGGTTGGGGCCTATTAATCTCTATAGGAGCCCTTCAGCAACAGATAGGCAGCTCTTGAAAATGACAACAGCTGGTGACTGAGACACAAAGTCTCGTTGCACACTAAGCTTGGAACAAGACTTCCCAAACTGCAACTTGAAATTTAACATAACAAGTTTATCTCACAGATGAAAGGAGTGAAATAAAAGACGTGGTGTGATCACATCAACAGGATGTTACACTATAGTTTGGTTTTGTGAACATTGTTGGGAAGTTGTGGCCTAATGGTTAGAGGGTTGGACTCCCAATCGAGGGGTTGTGGGTTCTAGTCTCGGGCCGGACGGAATTGTGGGTGGGGTGAGTGCATGAACAGCTCTCTCTCCACCTTTAATACCACGACTTAGGTGCCCTTTAGCAAGGCATCGAACCCCCAACTGCTCCCCGGGCGCCGCAGCATAAATGGCTGCCCACTGCTCCGGGTGTGTGCTCACAGTGTGTGTGTGTGTGTGTGTTCACTGCTCTGTGTGTGTGCATTTTGGATGGGTTAAATGCAGAGCACAAATTCTGAGTATGGGTCAACATACTTGGCTGAATGTCACTTCACTAATCTACTCTTTTACGTAGCATCAGATAAATGAAAGACACTGCGGCAAGCCGTCAAACAGTCTGTACGGGAGCAAAACTGTCCTGCCTTTCACAATGAATAGTGCCAAGATCTCTGGTTTTGTTGTTTAGCCACATTACGTGTATACTTTGGCTCAGTTCTGCATCCAAGTTTTGCATGCTTTTTAAAGTTATTCCAGAAGGCCGATTTGTATGCTTTGCATGTTGAGAAATACAGAATGCTCTGACAATCTTGAAAATAAAAAAATGAAAAAAAGTGAACACTATTTCACAATAAGACACTTTTATTTCCTTTTTCCTGATGCTGCTGTGAGAACATTTAACAAGCACGTAACTTTTGTCAACTTCTTGAACTCCAAAAACAGTTCACAGCGATCCTGAGAGAAGGATAGGGAATGCTTTCAATAATTTTGTTTTGGCTTTTAAGGCCTAGCACTTTAATGCAAGCTGTTTTAGTTGGAATACATCTCCTAAGGACATAAATGTAGCTGATATAATGATATGGTACCTGACTTCAAATTCTGCATCAAATTCTATAGAAGCTAGCAAGCAGTCAAATATCATCCTGAGGGTTTTTTGCTAGAAAAATTTTGCAATCCCTGAATTAAGACCAAAACATGAACCCTCTTGCACATCCCACTAAAATGATGCCTGGGTTCAAGTTAGTTGCCAAAGTGGAACCATATTGAAGCACAAGCTCACCTCTGAGAAGACTCGGGATCAAAGCAGGTCTTTGCGACATCTGTGACCTCAGGGTCACAGCAATCACCATCATCGTAATCATAGTGAATGCTGTTGCACTCTGGGTTGCAGACTCCATCCCTCCGCTTCCAGTTGTGGCAGGGCCCTATGCGCAAGCAGTCACCCCCATCGTGGCCTGTAAGAGGATGGTCGCACTCGGGATCGCAATGGCGGTTCCCCACCTTGGCAATGTGGCAGTTGCTGAGGATGAAGCGCTGCTGGAGGGAAGAGTTGTAGATGGTGTGAATGCTGAGCTCCAGCGTGATGTTGTAAGGACGGAAGGCATCTTCCAAGGCCTGGTGTTGGAGCTGGATCTGCTGCAGAGAGACTGTAGGGTCACTGCCATCATCCTTACAGATGTTCACGATGCGGTAATGTAGATGCTTCTCAACTCGCAATTGCCATTGCTGGTTATAACTAATGGCGACGTCAGCATTGTCACACACGGTCACGCCACATGGAGGTGGAAGTAATGGAGAAATAAGCTGCCGCTCTGGGACAGGAAGAGACACAATGACCGGATTGTGACGGTCTTTGTAGGGTGCCCACTGATTCTCAACCTCTGAGAAATCTGCCCACTGGGACAAAATGGGAGTTTGTCTCTCTGCCTGGGATTGGCGACCTTTAAGAAGTTCTTCATGAGTTCGCGCATAACCCCATAACGTGACACCACCCAAATGTCCGCGAAAACTGTGTTCGTGATCCGCCTGGTCCCCACCAAGTAGAAACAGGCGACAGGCTTTGATGTAGGGACTGTATAGGTCACCTGACTGTTCTCTGCTCTCGCCAACCTTGGAATTGTCTATGTACAGCGCCATCTTGTGGCCGTCATAACTGGCCACAACATGAGTCCAGCTGTTGGGCTGGTAGCGCTGGTGTGCAACAATAGTGGAGGATTTGAGCGCCCGATCCATGCGAAGGGAGAAGAAAAACCTGGCATCTTTTCTTCCTGTAGGGTCTGCTGCTCGAATCCCAACAGACCAACCTTTTTCGCTCAAGGGATACGAGCAGTTATCAAACACGCCTAGAAAAAAAAAAAAAAAACACACAAACGAAGGAGTCAATGAGCAGAAGTGTAGCTTCATCAAACACGGAGTAATTGGCATTTAATTATCTGAAGACTATAAGACTTTAAGTTATTTCCATTCAACAAATCCGTTGATATTCCCAGCCGCCTTTCTTAGGAGCAGTCTCATCTGGCAGCCAGATGTTACCGTCAAAGGACAGAGAGAGGTCAGGGAACCCCTTCACCCTCCCAACAACACAGGCACATGTGAGCACATACACACTTGGGTGCATTATTCCTTGCAAACAGGAGAATGAGAGATGGGCAGCTTTAAACAAAATATCCTAAAGGACGTGGACCACACTGAAACTTCATTCATTGAAGAAGCCTACCGATGTGTGTGCAGCAATCCAGCGTGTGACAGCATCTGCTAATTTCTGCGCGTATCAACCCTAAAGTCATGAATTCGAAGATAAACCATTCCAGAGTACTATTTACTTGGATGCTACTACATTTTCAAAGTGGGAGTTCTTATCTTACTGTTTTTATAGTGTCTGTCTCCCACTAAATGAAAGACTCCTAATAGTCGTACCTCAAACTGGCCTGGAGTGCTGAGTTTGCCTGGAAACGAAGTGTGCTGAAAAAATACTTTCTGTGTAACCTTGTATAATTGATGATTTCGATATGATAAGTGTTTATGAGAGACAGAATGTTTTTGCATAGTATCACTTAATAGAGAAAGAAAAACCAGAGAAAGACCACTTCCAGTAAAGCCTTTGAACGCTCATTTGGCAGAGTGGGGGATTTTTTTTTAAAACTGGCTTTATTACAATAGATTCGTCCACTGATTGTTAAAAGAAAGCTATTGACCTCAAAAGGAGCTGGAATGAATGTTCACATGATTTTAGTGATGATGACAAATATGTCAAAGGGAAATATTATAATCCTAACAATAGCAAGATGGTAGAAACCCTCATTTGTTTAAGAGGTTTATGAAGTCATTGGGGTACTGATTTTCTCTGAGTGGTGGATGATTTGATTAAAATTGAATATCTAATGCTCTCTTTGAGGTCTGATAGATGACTCATAAGTGTTAGAAACATATGAACAATATTTGCACCCCCTTTCGCCGAAAGCATGTAGGAAAAGCCTCGTGCAGGTTACGGCAAGAGAACTCTGGGCTTTGTTGTTCTTACTGAACTAGTCTTAGAAGCACTTCCAGATATAATCATTTCCATATTGACCCTCCACAGCAGCCATACATGTATAATTTTATTACATTTAGTAATAGATTTTTTTTTTTTATAACATTACATAAATCACAAAGCATTTACAGAAAACTTTTCACAAATAAGCTTTGCATGTGAAAAAACACCTAGTTTATGCTTTGAAAATGTTTTATATCAAACAATTGAGCTGGATGACAGCTAGCTGTCAATATGGGTACAGTGTCCAGAACATGCAGCCTATGAATCAAACCTTGGAAACACAGTGCGCCATATGCACAAACAAGTGAGCTGACAGGACACATTGAGCAGGTGGTGGCCACTTGTTCCTCTAACACTCCTCCCTTAGCACTACTCTCATCGTTTGCACCTCGTAAGCAGCTGATTTCCCATTCTCCTCTCATCTGCTTGTCAGCTGATATCCTAAAACAAAGGCCTCTTAAATGAAACAACAATGTGTCAAAGCCGTGACACAACACAGAGTCTGCCACACACCATTCGATGCACTTGATGAACTGAGGGGGGTTTGAGGAATGAATCTGACTTTCCATAATCATTTTGGTCTGTATGGCTTGTATGCCTTTCAGCAATATTTATTCTGATTAGACAGCTGCTAATTGTGAATTATGTATCCTTCATGTTATAACTGCCGCTTAAAATTATAGCTAATGACAATTCCGATTACTAGAAAACGGTTTGAAGAACCTGCAACCCTCCAGTACAAAAAAAAAAAAAAAAAAAAAATACACATGATTTGATGAGAATCATTTAGGATTGCAGACACTTACCTGCAATGATGGCAGGATTATTCTGTCCCCCTTCTGGCTTGACCCACAGCTCTAAAGTGAACCTAGAGCGGGGCAGTTCTAGGTCAATCGCAGGATTCACCTTTAGGTGATCTGCCTGACCACTGAAATACACAGCTGTCATCCACTTTGCAGGCATATTGTGTACATCTGCCCTCCACGGATCCCCAGCAGTGCTCTGCAGCCCCTCTTGCTGCCCGGTGAACTCTTCATTTTCTGTAGGGAATTTAGTGTGGTGGATATGGGTGTGCTGCATATCTTTTGGGACTTCTTCGTCTTTGTTGAACTCTGGAAGGCTCCTTGCAATCCTTTTTAGTGAGAACGAGCTGTCTGTCAAATCACCACCCTGTTCTGCCTGTAAAGGGTGTCCTTTTGAAATGGATTGAAGGGGTTTGTGTGACTTAGTAGAGCCAGGATCACTTGCCCCCTGTCGCTGTTTATCTGCTTTCTTCCATATGAAAGTCTCTTCTTCTGGTTCCTCATAATTCTTCTTCTCATTAATATCCCACTTAGTTAATTCAACCGCATTTGTGCCACTAGAGCTGCACTCACCTGAACACGACCTCGCCGTTTTAGTTTTCCTCAAGTGCAAGTCTATCAAGCGAGTGTACCTTCCAGCGACGCCCGCTAGAGGGTACTGCTGCGCCGCGGTGTGCGGCGGCCGCTTGCGGCTGATTGAGCCGCACTGCTCTCCAGCTAACGCTCGGTCAGCTCTCTGTGCCAGTGTCCGCTTATACTTCTGGAGATGATCTGGCTGAGCCCTGTTCAGCGGCCATGTGTGAAATACTGCAAGAATAATAGCCAGTAGTCTAAAAAACATCATTTTATTGAGGTGAAGCTGTAGCTTTTTAAAGATTGGACATCTATTTGTTTTGGTAAGGGAGCTAGTTAATTCGCTTAAATAGTTTTGAGTGCCTTTTCTTTATCAATGAAAGCATACATTATGTTTAAGTTAGAATATGTGTGTTAATGAGTTTCTATTTTACATGTCTTTCAAAAAGAAATTGTACTGACAAGGGAACTTGAAATTGTCAGTGCATTACGGTGGATAGTCTGTTCTTCTCTTAATTTACTATTTAAGTAACTGGATTGCGCAAATTCTGAGTAACCGACAGCAAACTGTCTACTTGAAATCTTTCCTCCTTGGTTTTTGAGTGGTCAGGCTCAAACTGAACATCTCGTGGCTTGGGGATCCCCTTGAAGCTGCCTTTTTAGCGCGCAATGACTGCGTAAAAGCTTAACTGTCACTCACTTGCAATTCATTACGCGCGCAATAATGTTTCCTCATTGTGGTCGAATCAAAGCGATAATATCGCGTTTGGTTGCAGACTTACATAGCTTGTTGTCTGTATAGTGTAAGGTTTTTTGGAGAGGTGTAACGCTGGATAAAGGTTATTTGAGATTGCCACCTTCACCGGCGCGCAATGGGTCGTGTCCTAATGCTCGCGGTCAAGCTTTGTTCTCCAAATAAACCAACAAAGCGGTCAAATAAAATGTCTGTCGAGATGTATTCTAACAGTGGAGTGTTTCAGATATCAGGGAGCTGTGAAAGTCCGCTTAAAATATTTTATTTTCTCAAAATATGGATCGATATCCAAGAAACTGAAGGTACTGAAAGGAGATCTGTCTTGTTGGCATGCTGGTCTACGTGAAGACGGCTCTTTGGATCACCTTGAGATGGCGCGGCAACTCCTCTTGCGCTCCGTGTGTGTCTATATTCCCAGGCTTAGACCCGCTGCACGCGCTCTTCACATCACCACATCAGATCAAACTAACGCGCAAAACATTTTATCTGTTTCCTCCAGCCTGACATCACAGACCCAGCCCTTTACCCAACCATTAGGAAAGAAAACTTCACCCAGGTCCAACCCAGCTTTTGCATGCATGCATGTACTCTCACAACCTCCCAAACCCCCTCAGTGCCATTGACATCTAGCTGCTACACCTACTTTGGTACTGTAATGTAAGAGACAGCACATCTGCCTGACATGTGAAACATGGCTGATGTGAAACACTGCATATGTGAAAAGACAAGTGAGATATGTGTAAACACTGAAGAAACAAGGATGGACCCATGAGAAATTCCAGAACACACTCTTAGGGAGAAGTTAACAGAAATGACAAAAAAATGCTGCAGGAATGAAAAGCATAGTCAGGTGGATCTGATTTCCCCCAACAGAACAATTATTTAAGTAAAACTGATTTATGTAATAATAAATTCATATTATTGCTGATCTTTTTTCTATACCTGCATGTAGGAAATGTTGAATTACACGATGAACCCTTGATATCAAACTTTATGCAAGGCTTTAAATTAAAATAAATAAACAGTCAAAACGCCAAATATCTGTAATTTGTCCGTAGCCACTACATAACAAAGTAGCTATTAGATTAATTATGATACAATAATAGGATCACTGTCAACCTTCTTAAATGTGTAAAAAAAAGTAAAAAATAAAAAATAAAAACTTCTTCTAAAGCATTAATAGCAAAAGAAAGAAAAAAAAAATCACCATTCAAGTTAGACTAGTGAACAAATATATACAGTTAGACAACTGCATAATCTAATACATGATATCATATTATAATATATTAAAATCTACTTCTGCTTGTTCTCTGCTGTGCCTCAGTTTTTCCTGTGTGGAAGTTTGCACCTTTCCGGTGATTTTTTTCCTTGAAGTGCATCCTTTGAGAGTTCTCATAATAAAATCATAAAATCCAAGAGAGTTGTTTGTTCTTGTTGCTCTTTCTTAGTATAAGTTTTATCATCAAGTAAATTCATACTGAAAGTCAACTCAAATTACTTCTGCGATACTAATGTGAATGAATAATAGACCTGAATGGCATTCAGCACTGCAGGTGCATATAGAGTGATGTGACTTACAAAAATGAGCAGATCTGTGACCGCAAAACAACTCAGCAACTACATACAACACCTCACAGCACAATGGTCAAAAAGTAAGACAAGCCACTGTTTACTTTCTTAAACGTACCAGTTTTGGCATCACCATTTCATTTTATTTTGGTTTTGTTTTGTTTTGTTTTTTTTAGGCTCAATTTGTAAACAGTTCAGATTTCAGGTAACTATAGCAGTTATGGCACGGGCCCCTTCAGGGGTAGAAAGGGCCCTAACAGTCGGAGGTAAGAACTCCTCAAATAGCCCAAGGATCTGCCTGCAAAACGTTCAGCTTAAAAATATTCAGTGTTAAAAAAAAAATTAAAAGTGATTGGTCGCTCCCGGGCTTCACCCCCCTCTGCAAAGGACCTGAAAGAGAATATCCTACATTTGAGGCTGCCTTACCCATACCAAGTTCTAAATGACCCGAAACGCAATGGGAAAATCCAACCTTATGTGCTGAAAAAATAAGTAAATAAAAAGGTCTGGTCCAAAGTCCAAAGGAAACCCCCATCAACAGAGTAAAAAAAAAAAAAAATCACTATAAATCCGTTGCTGATATTTACTACATTTTCAACCAGTGACAAAACTGTTATTCTATCACTTGGAAAACACAAATAACTTCAGTGAGAAAGCAAATAATTCCACAGAATAGATATTTGAAAAGAAACAGTGAGGGAAGCAGGTGTGAACTAACATCATTTCCTAGTTAGTCATGGCTAGCTTGGCTTTAAGACTAGATTATCAAGGCTACGGAGTGAGCATTTGACAGCATTTTTTTTCTCTTAATTTCCCCTCCTTATGTTATAGATATACCTCAAAATGTGATAAATTTATAAAGTGGCTCCTTTAGTACTGTCTCAATCATTAAATGCACAATAATTGCTAAATATTTGTGGAAAGCAGGAATTTGTCACTCCTTTTCCTACGCTGCCCATTAATATCAAAGACAATCTGATCTAAATAAGTATATATATATATATATATATATATATATATATATATATATATATATATATATATATATATATATATATATATATATATAAAGATAAAAGTTTATTATTGAAGGCATAGTTCAGCCAAAAATCTAAATTATGTCATTAATAACTTACCCTCATATCGTTCCAAACCCGTGAGACTTCTGTTTATCTTTGGAACACAGTTTAAGATATTTTAGATTTAGTCAGAGAGTTCTCAGTCCCTCCATTGAAACTTTGTGTACGGTGTACTGTCCATGTCCAGAAAGGTAAGAAAAATATCATCAAAGTAGTCCATGTGACATCAGAGGGTCAATTAGAATTTTTTGAAGCATCGAAAATAAATTTTGGTCCAAAAATATAAAACTACAACTTTATTCAGCATTGTCTTCTCTTCCGTGTCTGTTGTGAGAGAGTTCAAAACAAAGCAGTTTGTGATATCAGGTTCGCGAATGAATCATTCGATGTAACCAGATCTTTCTGAACCAGTTCACCAAATCGAACTGATTTGTTTTAAACTGTTTGCATCTGCAATACACATTAATCCACAAATGACTTAAGCTGTTAAATTTTTTAATGTGGCTGGCACTCCCTCTGAGTTCAAACAAACCAATATCCCAGAGTAATTCATGTACTCAAACAGTACACTGACTGAACTGCTGTGAAGAGAGAACTGAAGATGAACACCGAGCCCAGCCAGATAATGAACAACAGACTGACTTGTTCTCGACAGTAGACAGTATACTGTACACACAGTTTCAATGGAGGGACTGAGAGCTTTCGGACTAAATCTAAAATATCTTAAACTGAGTTCCGAAGATAAACGGAGGTCTCATGGTTTTGGAATGACATGAGGGTGAGTTATTAATGACATAATTTAGATTTTTGGGTGAAATATCCCTTTAAGGGAGACCCCAAGCATCCTACATGTACACCCAAAACAAACAGGTTTAATGGTTATAATTAATTAAAAATTAATTAATTAATTAATTAATTAATAAAAAGTGACATTTAGCCTAATATGCATTAGGAATTTTGTTTGACTGTTTGTACACATAAGCTGTTAGGTTGATAGCCTGGGAAATCGCAAGAGCCATTCATTTTAAAATATACCATTTACATTTCTAAGTAAAATTAGACGAAAGATTTACGTTTTGCGCTACTAAACATAACATGCATTCATGGTGACGGTACTTGGATGTTCCTGTATGATTTAATCTACGATGTTCAATTAAAATGAAGAATTTCCGAACCAAAATATTTTGATTGATACCTGCAGTTTCCCTCCAAGCCAACAGATGCCGGTGCCGAGTCACGCGAACGTTTCACTCGGGAAATTCTTACGTGAACATCCTGCAGACAGTGGACTGAAATTTCTAAAGCTCTCAGAGTTGTCAACAAATCTCTGCGGAGCTGCATATCTACATTAGCATCGAGCAGACCTAACGAGATTCTCTTGCATGCAGAAGAACCGCCTCAGCTGTGCTCAAATAAGCGCCTTTCAGTGCTAGCAGTGCGCTTGGTGGAAGTTTCTGGCTCCTTTCGCTTATCTGTGTCGCTTTAGCTAGTTAGCGTATCTCCCACAGCCGCCCGGATGCGGTGAAGCTCCGTAATTTTACCTTCAGCTCTGGCCTTCTGACGTGCACGAACGGCTTAAATCATGTCAAACACTCGGCAGCAACAACAGCAGCAGTCTGTCGGTTCAGCGGGGTCCGTCCCCGGGACGAGCTCTGGAAGTACGAGTAGCAGTAGCAGCGGCGGCGCCGGTGGATCGAGCAGCGGGGCTCAGAACGGGAACAGCTCGGGTAACGGGGTGTCCTTGCGAACTTTGGGAACGGTTGCCGAGGGACAGAGCGCTCGACCGGGCTCGTCGAGTAGGAAAAGACCCTTATACAACGGTCTGATCAATCCGTATGAGGACAAGAGTAATGATTTTGTATGGTTAGTAGATTCACCTTCTCTCACGAGGCTGCAGAGGGCTCATTTTACTGAATAGTTCCGTTTTAGTGTGCTTGTTCTGAACAGTTTCCAACGTCGTGCGAGTTTAATTGCAGGTTTATCTGGCAAATCCTCGATTTTCGCTGCACTTCATTTTGTAATTCCTAGGATAAAGATAGTTGTAAACAAGGAATTTAGGGGTAACGATAATTCTCCCAAAAGTCTGTCATTATTTACTTAAGATTCATGTTGTTTTCAAACGTGTATGAACTTTTTTCTGTGGACCACAAATGGAGATATCGGACATAATGTTAAGAGACTGACAGATTGAACTTATTTTATTAACAATACAATACCACGGAAGTAAGAAAATAATACAAGTTGAACTTGTTTATTTGACACTTTACAAACCCATTTTTAAAGTTTCAGCTTTTTGTTGATTCTTTGGAAAAGGGAAGCAAGCTTGTTCGCATGTGTCATTATTAAACTTTTTCTTTTTTCTATCTTTTTTTCACAGCCCTATATGTTTTGAGATGATAGAGGAAGCTCACATGACAAAGTGTGGCCACAGTTTCTGGTGAGAAGCACTTTTTCTCTAAACTGAGAGTTTATTCTAGCCTTTTCATGTTACATTTTCCAACCCACTTGCATGCTCGAGCAATCATGTCTTCATTTCTATCTAGTTATAAATGTATACGACAGAGTTTGGAGGACAGCAACAGATGCCCAAAATGTAATTATATCATTGATAATGTGGATCAACTCTACCCCAACTTCTTAGGTATGTGTATGCTAATATTGTTTTTATAATGTTTTAATTACTTTTCAAATTTGGATTGTTACCATCTGCAATATGTTTCTATATCAGACATTTTTCAGTCTTGTATGACAGCTTAGCTGACATAATTCTCTAATGGTTTTACAGTGAATGAACTGATCCTGAAACAAAAACAAAGATCTGAAGAGAAGCGTCTGAAACGGGATCACCCTGTAAGTGCATCCAGCTCTCCATTTATATAATGAGTGGAAACTATCAAATTTGATAAACCGTTACAAATAGTTTTTACCACATTAAATTGTCTTATTGTTTATGTTTATAGAATGGAACCAAATGGCAGGTTTTTCAAGACGTCCTTGGGGCAGATCAAGAGAATATGGATTTAGCGAATGTCAACTTCATATTAGACTACCTGTTGCAAAAAAAGAAACAACTGGAGGCGGTTGGTACACATCATCACATAACATTACTGTTGCCAGACCAAACACTTAGGGTTTCTTCAGGCACCATGAGTTCAGCTGCTTTATCTTTTCATTCAGATTGAGCTGAATATGACCTAAAAGTGTGTTTATATATATATTACACATACAGTACAGAACAAAAGTTTGGACACACCTTCTCATTCAAAAAGTTTTCTTTATTTTCATGACTGAAAATTGTAGATTCACACTGAAGGCTTCAAAACTATGAATTAACACATGTGGAATTATATATGGAATTATATACATAACAAAAAAGTGTGAAACAACTGAAAATGTCATATTCTAGGTTCTTCAAAGTTGCCACCTTTTGCTTTGATTACTGCTTTGCACACTCTTGGCATTCTCTTGATGAGCTTCAAGAGGTAGTCACCTGAAATGGTCTTCCAACAGTCTTGAAGGAGTTCCCCGAGAGATGCTTAGCACTTGTTGGCCCTTTTGCCTTCAGTCTGCGGTCCATCTCACCCCTAAACCATCTCGATTGGGTTCAGGTCTGGTGACTGCGGAGGCCAGGTCATCTGGCGCAGCACCCCATCACTCTCCTTCTTGGTCAAATAGCTCTTGATGCCTTCAGTGTGACTCTACAATTTTCATAGTCATGAAAATAAAGAAAACTCTTTGAATGAGAAGGTGCGTCCAAACTTTTGGTCTGTACTGTGTATATATATATATATACATACATACACACACACTGTCGTTCAAAAGTTTGAGATCAGTAAGACTTAATGTTTTTATGCTCATCAAGCCTGCATCTGTTTGATCCAAAAAAAAAAAAAAAGTCTTGCCAAATGTTATTACAAAATAAAATAAGGTTTTCTATTTTTTTATCCTTGAAAATATAATTTATTTCTGTGATGCAAAGCTAAATTTCCATCAGCTGTCTCTCCAGTGTAAAGTGTCACATGATCCTTAAGAAATCATTCTGTTATGCTGATTTATTATTAGAATTATCCATGTTTGCAACAGTCGTGCCACCAAATATTTTTTTGGGAAACATACTTTTTTCAGGATTCTTTGATTTAATAAAAAGTTAAAATTAACAACATTTATTCAAAACATAAATATTTTCTAACAATATAAATATCTGCTATCACTTAATAACAATTTAACACTGCTGAATAAAAGTTTTAAGTTATTTAAAAAAAATAAGAATAAAAAAAGTCTATTTTAAATAAATGTGCTTCTTTTTCACTTTTATTCATCAAAGAATCCTAAAAAAAAAAGGATCACAGGTTCCAAAGAAATATTGAGCAGCACAACAGTTTCCAGCACTGATAATAAATCAGCATATTAGAATTAATTCTGAAGGATCATGTGACACTGAAGACTGATGCTGAAAATACAGCTTTTCATCATAGGAATACATTTGATTTTAATGTATATTAAAATAGAAAAATGTTATTTTACATCATAATAATATATTTTTTCCCCCTTTTTTTTAAATCACATAAATGCAGCCTTGATGAGCATACAAAACTTCTGCAAAAAACATTGAAGCTCGTTTTGATCCCACAATTTTGACCGGTAGTTGAAAATGGATTAAAAGATGCGACGATTTAATCCGTTGAGATTCTAAACAAATCACAATTCATCAATTTACTGTCTTTAGAAAGGTTTAGATGTTTTTTTTGTCTCTGTATAATGCATATTAAAGTTCATAAGTGTAGTGCTGCATCGTTTACAGCAGAAACCAAAGAAAACACTTTAGGCGCCACCTGCTGGCAAAGAGTGAATTTGCATCTCGTTTCATGCAGATATTTTTTTGTATATTTCACAAAACCAAAGTCAAACCATTCTGTTTTTGCTTCAGAATTTCAAAACTATACAGTTTGATTTAGATTAAAAACTGCTCATGTTGCATGTATGCAACATCCTTTATGGGTCATGATTAAAATGAAGTGATTGCCTCTCATTTTAAATGGAAAAAGCACAGACAAAGTCTTATTTTGTTTATAGAAACATATTTTATTTGTGTTACTTATTTGGGGCTTGTTTTAAAAAATCTATTAAGTTTTGTTATTTTTACATTTAAATCCTATTAAAATGTTGTCACTTAGCAGACACTTTTATCTGAAGCGACTAACAAACGAGCACAATAGAAGCAATTAAAACCAACAAAAGAGCAATAATATGTACAATAACAAGTGATGTATTAGTTATTATAATTAGTATATTATAACAGTTATATTTCAATATCTGAAGCGACTAACAAACGAGCACAATAAAGCAATTAAAACCAACAAAAGAGCAATAATATGTACAATAACAAGTGATGTATTAGTTATTATAATTAGTATATTATAACAGTTATATTTCAATTTCACAAAGAAATGTACAGCATTTTGTCCAAGCAATAAAAGGAAACGTTTGATTTTTGTCTTAAATATAATTTTGATCAGAATTGAATCGTGAAATTAAAATCGTGAATCGAATCGGGATTTGAGTGAATCATTACATTCCTTATATATATATATATATATATATATATATATACATATACATATATATATATATATACATATACATATATATATATACATATACATATACGTATATGTATATACATATACATATACGTATATGTATATACATATACGTATATGTATATACATATACGTATATGTATATACATATACGTATATGTATATACATATACGTATATACATATACGTATACGTATATATATATACGTATATACATATACGTATATATATATACATATACGTATATATATATACATATACGTATATATATATACATATGTGTATATATATATATATATATATATATATATATATATATATATATATATATATATATGTGTGTGTGTATATATATATATATATATATATATATATATATATATATATATATATATATATGTGTGTATATATATATATATATATATATATATATATGTATGTGTGTGTGTGTGTGTGTATATATGTCTAATCTGATGTCTATCTGACTAATGACTGGTCTTTCTGAGTGTATATAAGATGCAGGATATTTTAGAAAGGATAATTTAAAAGAATTGATAAATTATGGCTAATTTATTGCTATCATATGAATAGTATGTAATCCATAGAAAAAAGCAACTGTAGTCTGATTACAAGTATTTTAAAAAGTAATTTAATCTACTTACAAGTACTTATTTTTTTGGAATCTGATTACGTAATCAATTACTACCCAGCTTTCTCTCTCTCTGTATACATATATATATTCACTATAAATCATTTGTGTCAATTTATAGTAACTTTCCTTAACATTAACAAGCTTAATTTGATAATATTATGCTTAATTGTTGATGCCACGATAATTTTTCTTACAAAGAGGGAACAAAATCCCCTGCTATGACTCATAAAGACCAATTGCTTCTCTCTTGCTCATCCATCAATGATCTCTGTCTCCAGGAATCACAAGCTGCTCAGCGCCAGATCTTAATGGAGTTCCTCAAAGAAGCCAGAAGAAATAAAAGAGAGGTTGAGCCTCCACATCTATTTTTAAAATGTTGAATAATGCACTGTTGACAGCAGTGAGGTCTTTAATTTGAAAGTTTCCCTGTCTTTACTTCAACAGCAACTGGAGCAGTTACAAAAAGAACTGAACTTTTTGGAGGAGGATATCAAACGAGTTGAGGTCAGTTTAATATGGTGATCCAGAATATATATATATTAGGGCTGTCAAATGATTAAAATTTTTAATCAAATTAATCAGAATTTACTGTGGATTAATCAGGATTAATCACTATTTGCAATTACATTTAAAAAAAATTTTCTGAAATGCATACCAAAAGATAAATAACAGGACACAGATACATCATTTTCATGTATTGATTCATCAATAAGTAGTTCTTTTTTTCTGAATTTCAAAAGTTTAACATTTACTTAATCAAATTTACCTGAGCACTATATCAAACCATGCCATTTAACTACAGATAGTGTAAGAGTTTTAGGTGAACCAGTTGTTAAATATAGCCACATATCTATGAAATTATTCATAGAGAAACTCGAAAGAATGAACTCAGAAACACAAACATGCGCCCTCTGCACTCTGGGCACTCTTGTTTTTGGGAGCTGTTCATTTGCTCTGCCACAATACTTTAGGATCGATATTTTCACGTTATGAATGCTTCAAGTGCCAGTAAAAGCAAGTAGAAATGCATATGCTTTTCCAAGCAGCTGTATTGCATGTAGGCGTTCTGCGCATGCGCAGTGTGAAACACAGGACGCTATAACAGGAAGAAGCTCCAGCGTATCAACTACCAAAGTCGTCTCTGTTTATCGAGCTTGGCATGAATGTATTTGAGAGTAACTGGGGTAAAACCTTAAGCTTCTAGGGTGTTTTCGACGCGGCACTCGCCACAGTTTTTTACTATCTTGAGAATTCAGAGATCGACGAGACTTTCCTGAATAATTTGTCACACTGCGCATGCGTGAAATGCGTAAAAAAATTTGACGTAATTAACGACAAACCACTAATTAACGTCGTTAACGCGCTATTTTGGCAGCCCTAATATATATATATATATATATATACACGGTTTCAGTAAGTTTGTCTTAATTTGATTAAATATTAAAGTAAAAACAGGAATATTATATATATTTTCTATATATTTTAAAATGTCACATGGTCCTTCAGGAGAAATTATTCTAATATGCGGTTTTGTTGCTCAAGAAACTACTATCAAAAAATTAGTTTTATGATGTTTTATAGTTTTATTATGTTGTGTTTTTGCTAAATAAAGGTGTTACTGACTTTAAACTTTGGACACACATGATTTTTAATTTATTGTAGGAAATGAGTGGTATGTACACAGTGAGTGAAATGGACCCCAATTTAGACAGTACTGTTCCCCAGTTTGAAGCTCCCTCTCCTGGACCCAGGTAAGACCAACTATGCAGGTATATGCAATATTTCACATTAATTAATGGCATTAAGAAGAAAACAATGTTCTATCATATACATCTGATGACAATCTAATTATTGGCAATGATGCTATTTTTTTTTCTCCATTTAATAATTAACATTGTGTTTCTGTCTTACGCAGTAGCATAATAGACCCCACAGAATACATGCAACACACTTTTGGAAGCTCACAGGTAAAAAAAAAAAAAAAATCATGGATTGTTCTCTTGGCTGTTATAACTGGTTTATATCCATGAGAGTAATGCTGATATTCACTGTTTTTACTTTTAGGGTAAAAGACAAACTTGGTACAACAGCACTCTGGCGTCACGACGAAAGAGACTGACTGCACACTTTGAGGATCTGGAACAGTGTTATTTCTCCAATAGGATGTCTCGAATAACGGGTAGGTTGATTCATAGCAATATATAGTGTATCGGTTCATACAAAGTATCAGTGTATTTGTTTATATTAGTCATTTAAAAAAATCTGCTATATTCAACACAGTTGCTTTTCTCATTAATAGATGACAGCAGGACTGTTAACCAACTGGATGATTTCATGGAGTGTCTATCAAAATTTACCCGTTACAACTCTGTGAGGCCTCTGGCCACCCTGTCTTATGCTAGTGACCTTTATAATGGCTCCAGTATTGTGTCCAGGTAAGGCTGCAAAAATCTAAATTGAAGTTCAGACCACACTTTAGTCCTCGGTCTGTTCAATTCTTGAAGTAACCAGCAGAGGGTAGTATTGTATTTAAAAAAAAAAAAAAAATGGAATAGTGACCAGCTTTATATATATAGTTGCTCATGAATCTCATCCCTATTCCATTAAATATCATCAATTATGACAAAATGTCTGAAGGTGTATCTTTAACTGTGCATTCTCGTTAATAAATTAGTAATTACACACACAGGTTCAACAGTGCAGGAAACATGATCTAAATGTACTAGAATGGTTTCTTCCTCATTAGTGAAAGATGGCAGATTAATCCAAACATCATAAATCATTTGGTTCAGTTCTCAATTCCCAAGCCTATTATTGGTTTACTAATATAATCATTGGCTCAAACCAACCATTATTTCAATGTTTTATGCAATGTTCAGATACATTATATTACACCAACCCTCAACCAGCCTAAGAACCTCACTCGGCTAGAAGAAAAAAGTGCTCATTTTATCACACCATCGTTTTTCAGACATACTTCTATCTGATCACCTAAGTGTGTGAGAGGCTGTTTGGATGCATTACAGCTCTTTTCTATGTTTGAGTGGAAGTAGAGCAGATAATGAGCATGCACAGTCAGGAGAACTCGTTGTGCTAACACTTGTTCTGTCTCATCTCTTTCTCCTCTTTTGCAGCATTGAGTTTGACCGCGACTGTGATTACTTTGCCATTGCCGGCGTCACTAAGAAAATTAAAGTGTTTGAGTACGGCACTGTGATCCAGGATGCTGTGGACATTCATTATCCTGTCAACGAGATGACGTGTAACTCTAAAATTAGGTATAAAGAGTGTGTGAAACCAGGGGTTGGATGGAATGTTCTTAGTTGATCATGTAGCAGTACAAGAGAATGTTTGATTTATTTCTCTTTTTTCTGTCTTGTATTTTTCTAGCTGTATCAGCTGGAGTAGCTACCACAAAAATCTGTTAGCGAGCAGCGACTATGAGGGGACTGTCATTCTTTGGGATGGGTTCACAGGACAGAGGTCAAAGGTCTACCAGGTACCCTTATGTCTCAGATGGTGCCAGATTACATTCATTACTCTTATACCCCTTTCAGTGGGACAGCAATTTTTTCAAAAAAGTGAAAAAAAAGTGTGTTTTTACTATTACTTTTAATCAATTAAAATCCATCCTTGCTCAATAAAAGTATTAATAAGTGGAAAAGAAATTGCTGTTCATTGTGTACAAAAAAAATTAAGTTTTAATTTTCTAAATAAAACATTTGAAAAACAGATTAAATTAAAGGTTGAATATTTGAAAAACAAACTATTTTCCTTAACTGGATAAGTTGTTGCAGCACAAGTTTGCATTACATTCAGTCATGGGTTAAGTTTGAATTTAATATGTACGTTTGTGAATACATTGCAGTTTCTTTAGACTTAATACAAGTTGGATTTTGACTTGTTAAACTTAATTTCCAAAGGAGCATGAGAAACGGTGTTGGAGTGTTGATTTCAACCTCATGGACCCCAAGCTCTTAGCATCAGGATCGGATGATGCAAAAGGTATTTCTGCAACTGAAATGTTCCGATCAAGTTATTTGATTTGGGATTTGATGAATACTTAAGAATGAATTCTGTTGTTCCCCAGTTAAGTTATGGTCCACCAACCTGGACAATTCAGTAGCCAGCATTGAAGCGAAGGCCAATGTATGCTGTGTCAAGTTCAGTCCATCCTCTCGATATCACCTTGCCTTTGGTTGTGCAGGTGCATAATTCATTTAAATCGACCTATTAAAAGTTTTACTTCCTGCTAAAATCGTAAAAACTTTTCAATTCATTCTAAATCTTCCCCAGACCACTGTGTGCACTACTATGACCTGAGAAACACTAAGCAGCCCATCATGGTTTTCAAAGGCCACAGGAAAGCAGTGTCCTATGCCAAATTTGTCAACGGAGAAGAGATTGTGTCTGCGTACGTATACACTGACATTTCTTCTGCTTTTTATCCTGTCAATGGAAAATGTCTTAAGTGGAAAGAAGCCAATGTGTGATAATTAGTTTTTATAGGGGTAAAACAGTTCTTGGAAAAACCTATTTATGTCTCAATTTGTAGTACTGTACTGATTTATTTTGTTACTTGACCTAAACAGAACATCAGCTTTTTGGGACAATATCAGCTTACGGTGTTACAACAATATTGGTTATCAAATCATCCTCGAATTTCCTTACATTTCTATCCCTATTCAAATAAAAGCATGATCCAAACTGCAGCATTAGAATTCTGAACCATTATACCACCAATTACAAATTACAAGTCAAACCAAACATATGAGTTCAATTGTAACATCCCTTACAGATCAACAGACAGCCAGCTGAAACTCTGGAACGTGAACAAGCCACATTGTTTGCGCTCCTTTAAAGGCCACATCAACGAGAAGAACTTTGTGGGCCTGGCATCTAATGGAGACTATGTAGCATGTGGTGAGTGGCACTATGCAAAATTGGTTAAAAGGTTTGCGTTTTACTTCAAAACTATTTCAGACTGGTAATCTGTTTGATTAAACTACATATGATCTTGCAAATCAATGAAGGGTTTATTAAGTAAAAAGGGAAATAAAACTAACTTTTGCATTGTAATAAATGTTTATCTAGTTGTTAATTTATCCTCGATAATGCTTTCACTTTATACACCACAGGAAGTGAAAACAACTCACTGTACTTGTACTACAAGGGGCTCTCCAAGACGCTATTAACTTTCAAGTTTGACACTGTGAAGAGTGTCCTGGACAAGGACAAGAAAGAGGATGACACCAATGAGTTTGTCAGTGCCGTCTGCTGGCGAGCTCTACCTGATGGGGTATGATTCAGTCTTGTCTCAATCACATTTGACATGATAAATCACTCTTCTAAAACCAGCAGTAGGACAAGAAGGGCCTTGGGGGCACATGGGGACAGTCGAACTGAACTCCTTGGTACATTAAGGACAAGTGAGGGTAGCAAAGCATGGTGTGTTGGGAGAAGGTTGGCCTGTGTCCGCTTTCAGAAATTCATGCTTATTAAACCCACACTCTCTGCTTTACTGTCTAAACTAGTGTGTTTTGCAGGAAAAGGCATTGCTATGAAGTCATCTTTTAGCCCATGGCTAATTTGCTGTGCACAGTGCTGTGTTTATTAACCAGGGCGATTTTTGCTTTCCTCTTTAGGAGGAGAATCTGAACAGGCCTGTCACAGTCCTGACATTTTGTAATTTTGTTTAACCATTTTGTTCATGTTCATTGTTTAAAAAGATTAAAATATTGGAATCATACAATAAAATGCAAGGATTCATAAGAATTTAACCAGAGCACAATATGAATAACAGTATTTTAAATATTAAAATATTTACTAAACTTTTAAGTATTTCTTTTTAAGGCGCATTAGTTTTGACCAGAACACAATCAAACTGAATAATATAATAGTAATGTAATATTGATTATTATTATTATTATTATTATAGAACATAAGAATGTTATTATATCGCAGTAGTTTATTTCTGTCCTAAAATCTTACTTGAGTAAATTGAAAGCTTATTAATATTATTAATTCTGTGAGCCTTCATTTTGCATGATGGGTGACCTTTCAGTTTCTGTGTGTATTTAATAATTTATTTATTTGATTTCTCCATATATTATAATATAATAATATATGATAACGTATTACGGTGTTCATTAAGGTTTTCAATATACATTTTGTCTTAGTTTATGTACTTTTGTCATTTGTATATGTTTTTGTTTTAAAATATTTTTTATTTAGATGTATTTATTAATTAATTAATTAGTTTCTGTTGGTTGACAAGGCAACATTTCTAATTTAAGTTAAAAAAAAATATACTGTTGTTTAAGCTTTATTTCAGTTACTTAAAAATATTTTTTATATACTTTAATATAATTTCTCTTTTGACTTAAAAGGTCTTATTTAAACTGCAGTATCCTGTTAGAATTGCAAATCACAGTTATTATGGATCCCCAAAGAGTTAATATTTAATAAAAGTAACCGTGATCAAGCCTAACCAGCTCAGAAATATTAGAAAATGAAAAAAGTGGATTCATGTTTTGCCTGCTTTATTAGCCGAGACCATCACATAAACATTACCTCTGCTTCCAGCTCCCTTGTGTATTACATACCTTTTATACTTGACATTTACAGAGGGAAAAAATCGACAATAATTGTGCGCTGACCAAGCTGAATTTCTGCTTAGTGTCTTGGTCTTAATTAGTTGCCTTTCTCATCCTTACATAAATTACGTAGAAATAAAATGTCAAGGCCTTTTTGTGAAAGCATAACAGCAATGAAACGCATTACTGTTTTTGAGTCTGGAATGACATGAGAGGTTTAGGCCAGACAAACACAGGCGAATAGACTGTCAAACCAAATCTTGTTTTGGACATTCTGTCAATGCTCTGAAATACCCTCATTTCTCTGTTTTGATTCTCAGGAGTCAAATGTGTTGATTGCAGCCAACAGTCAAGGAACAATCAAGGTGAGTTGTACTGTAAAACAATAAATAGCCACACAAAGCTCAGTGTTTACTACAGAGAGCTGTTTTTTATTACTAAAACCAGGAGGACCTACTGTAGTCACATTCACTCAGCTGTTTAATATTTCAAAACTCAAAATTAAATCGCACTACAAATGTTTTTTTTTTCCTGTTTCTAAAGGTACTTGAGCTGGTCTGAAGGTCTACTCGTATCTGTAGGCAGAACCTATTAAAGTTGCTTCACCGCTGGGTTGGTCGATGGAAGAGCGCTGAAGCTGGGCGGAACTGAAGCAAACATTTCCAAGGAAACAACCAGCAGAACTGGTTTTTATCAGCATTATATTTGTAAAAGACTCGATCATTCTGCGTCGTCATACTATCGCTGTATGTGAAATGTTGAGATGAGGACCTGTTTGTGCTGACAGGGAGGTGGGCGGGAATGCCTCTTATTGAATAAAGTTGTTGAATAAAGGTATTAATAAGTTATTGGTGAATAATGAACATCTTTAAACGTGGAGGGGAAGACACATGCTCAAATGAAATTCGTTTTAAACCTTTACTAGAGGTTATTCTAGCCAGAACAAGAGCTACGAGACTTTTAAAGCCAAAGCACAAGACCATAACACAATTATATACTTTTAGTTCAGTAAATTAGCTGTCTTTGATTACTTTGAGCCGGTTTTATCCATAATTTTTTTTGGATGCACACTGTTTGTTTATCCATAAGATATGTGTAAGCTTTGATGTATTCTGATGGTCTCCCCGAATTAAATTTCAGGATCTTTATTAGCTTTTCTGTTAAGTGGACATGCTTACATTGAGGAAATTTTAAGTATACAAAGTGTATTCTTAATTTGGTATTTACCACATTTTGAAATGATTTAATTGTAAATCCCAGAAAGACCTACACTCATCAGACAACCTTTGCATGAGATTCTTCTCAGTTTTTTCAAGATCTGATATTTTGCTGTCTTTCAGTGATTCCTGACAGAAGTGCTTTATAGGTTGATTTTGCAGGCATTGACAGGTCACTTTAAAGCCCGGGGCTCTTTTATGTGGTCACAATTTTTTAAACGGACTAAATTATAACTCATCACAGGTTTAATGACACTATGTATATTTCATTGGGATTATTTTACACCACCAATAACATTGCTGCTCTTTTCTCTTTGAGTTTTTGTACAAGTGTTATTTATTTGAATAATTTATAGAAATTATGTGAACATTGGTCCCATGATAGGCTTTAGGGTTCAAGCTTTTTTCGTAAGTCCTCTGCTGCATCACAGTAATTCTGTTTATTTACTCATTTTAACACATTAATTTGAATAAATAAATGATTGTTTGTTTTTCTTCCTTTGGTTATATACTGTATTCATCTTTCTGACTAAATTGATTTTTTTAAATGCCTTTATCTATTGGAGTAAATTTATATTTTGTGTTATTCAAATTTGTTCTCATTTTACATGATGTGCATCAGACTGTATTTAGAGTGTATTACTAGAGAATACAAGAAGGTTCGATACAAAAAAAGATTTTCATCAGGGTAATTTTACTGCACCACTGTCTCATGTTCTACGCTAGTGTCCTGACTGTATAATTTTAACAATGACATGATAATAAGATCTCTGCTTTTTCAGTTATAAGTTTGGTTTGGTTCAGTACATTTTACGTCCCTTTCATGTCCTAAAATATTGGATAATGTATGAAACTTAAAAATTTGTAAAGGTGCAAATCATATTTGTTTTTCTTTCATCGCAATCATACAATTACAACAAGCATAATGTTAGTCATTTAAGCTATTTATTATATATATATATATATATATATATATATATATACACACACATACATATATAAATTATTGATAAGAAATATTTTAGGTTTTACTTTCTTTCCTGGAGTATTTCAGTCATTGGTAGTGCAAATAAAGCAAACAATCAACTGTGGGTGGCAAGGCACTGTCAAAAGATCTCTGGGATAAAGTTGTGGACAGCCACAGGCCAGGAGATGGATTAAAAATAAAAACTTTTATCAATGCCTATAAGCACAGTGAAGTCTATTATTAAGAAGTGGAAGGTACAGACCCTCCCTGGATCAGGATGTCGCTTCAAACTGGATGAAAGAGCCAGGAGGAAACTGCTCGTAGATGCTATCAAGAGGTCTACAGCAACTCTGAAGCAGTTGAAGGAATTTATGACAAAGATCCATCTTTGTGTGCATGAGACAACAATATTACAAATTCTCCACAAATGTGGCTTTCAGTGGGAAGGTTGCAATAAAGAAAAAAAACACTCCTCAAGAAAGGCCACATCCAGTCCCGAATGAGCTTTGCCAAAACACACCTTGAAGATTCTGAGGCAGATGAGACTAAAATTGAATTATTTGGCCTCAACACCAAATGATATGTCTACAGCTATGTCTGGCAATAATCAAATAGAGCTCACCATCCAAATAACAGCATTCCTACAGTAAAGCTGTTTTGGGGTGTTTCTCTGCATCATGGGCTGGAGCACTTGATAGAAGGAAAAATGGAAGGGGCAAAATACTGTCAAAGCCTTGAGGAAAATCTGGTGCCCTCTTCCAGAAAGTTGTCGTTGGGAAGAAGGTTAACCTTCCAACATGACAATCACCAAAAGCACACAGCAAAACTGAGCACACAGTGGTTGAAGGAGAAACATCTGAATGTCCTTGCATGGCCCAGTCAGAGCCCAGACTTAAAGCACATTGAAAACCTGTGGAATGATTTGAAGACTGCAGTCCACAAACGCTCACCATCAAATTTAACTGAACTTGAGCAGTTCTGCAAAGAAGAGTCAATATTGCAATGTCTAGATGTGCAAAGTTAGTAGAAACAGACAGATCCCAACAGACTAAATACTGTTATTAAAGAGAAAAGTGATTCAACAAACTACTGACACAAGGGGGTGATCCTTTTTCCAAATCAGCGGTTGTTTTCTTTTTTATTATTATTATTATTATTATTTTTTCTGACATGTTGGTGTTATATCTTTTACTTGGATGTTATAAGTTACACTCAGTAAATACAGCTGGATGAAACGAAGGTGTCCAAATTAATTTCAGGCTGCAAAGCAACAAAATTAGATTATTTTAGAGGGGGTGATTATTTTCTATCATTAATTCAATTTATATATTTAGTGATTTTTTATCTCAGTGTCTGTGTTTTTAAGTCAGTCACCTAAAGCATAAAGGAGGAAACAAAGAAGATGAGAAAAGAAAGTTGGTATTCAGTAATGGCCCAATGCCCAGACTTCTAGCTGAAAATAGATATTACCTGAAAATGATTCTGTACCGGAACTCTATCTAATTTGGCAGCTGAACCAAATTTGCTTTGATGAATGTACCCCGATTCCACAGTCTAAAACATACACTCGGTTGCTAACTTACTATGTACAAGTATAAAAATGGTACATAGGTGTTTTTTAAACCCTCCCTCCTAACTTCAGCTCTTGTGTTGTTCTCTTCTTAACAGCTTCTTTTGTATGTAGTCTCCCTGTGAAGACCCGAGGTCTAAGGGCTCTCTTAAGGTTGCTTTGATGTGGAGGTTTAGCGAGGAAGTCTCCAGTGCTCTCACTGTCAGACCACATCATTAGCACACAGCTCAGAGAAGAGGAACAGGAAGCTTCCTGAGAGACATGGAGAAATCTTCGATTCGGCCACTGGTGTCCTAGTTAGTGTCCTAGTTAGTTCAATTTCATTCTTTTCATTCTACAGCACAGGGAAGCTCATTAGTTGATAGTATTGAATAAATTAGCTCTTAGCACACTAAGGATGTATAGAAGTTCAGTTCTCAGCATTTCTATCAAGTGACTGATATGGACCACCTGTCTGCCTTGTTCCTCTCCAAAATATAGATTATTAATAAAGGAAAAGTCTGTTTCAAACCTTTCCCTATACAATGCTAGTACATTTATTAAGAATCACCAAATCCTAATCCTTGTTTTATATAAGTAAGAGAAACCTTTAATGGTGTAACATATAGGTTCATCAAATCAGGAATTTAACCTTGCATAGCTCCAAAAAGGTTTCCCTTCTCAACACTAAAGTCATTAATGGTTCATGCCAGCTGTTGTCATGAATGCTAAACAATGGTCTAATTTAGGAGCGGTGTTCCATGAAGTTCTGTACAACAGTTCATAAATTACAAACATAAAAATGCCCGTCAGTGTGAATGGAAGGAAGATTGAATCTCATTCCATTACCACAACACCAAATTCTAGTAATGGACAAACACACTTCGAGTAACATTAATACAATTTTTTTTTTTTTTCAGTTTAAGTTGGTCTTTAATAATGTTTTTAAAATGTTCACAAAACATTATTATACAGTGCTAATGGAACAATTGTTTTATTTCTGAAACAATTTTGTTGGACATCCATGCATCCGTCTGTTTTTTTTTTGTTTTTGTTTTTTTGTTACTAAACTTCAAAATTCAGTAGTAACATTCAGTAGTAACATGTCCATAATGTTTTTGCCTTGCATAATGATAAAATTGTATGTTCCCTTAATGTTTGTATTTTGATGTTGTTGTTAGCTGGCAAAATAATTTCCAGTAAATATTGTTCTTTTGAACTTCCTATTCATCAAATATTACTGAAAAAAAAAAAAAAATCAGCTGTTTTTTGATGGATCACGTGACACTGAAAAATCTAATTAATGAAAAACAAAATATTTCACAATACTGCTGTTTCAAAGTCATTTTTTTTATCAAATTAATGCAGCCTTGGTGAGCATAAGAGACTTCTTTCAAAAATATTACCAACCCAGTGGTGCATGATAAAAAGATTTAAGGTGTAAATCTTGAAGATGTAGAAATTATCCAGAAAAAATCCTCTGTTCTGAGAGTGATCTCAATTAGCCCCCCGTGCATGAGTTGTGATTTTCCACAGCAACATTATTGCTTGGCTGTGCAGTTCTGTAGCTCAATAACTTTTGCTCTAGGGTTTGCATCTAATATCATATTTACATTGAAATATGCAAACATGTTTACATTTACATCATTTACATATTTATACTGTATACTGCATGTATATACTTGCATAAGCTCTATGGACAACAATCAGAGGAAACATCACAACTGTATGTGTTCATTTAGGTTCAAAACCATTGGCAATAATAAAGAGTTTGAGTTTTTTTTTTTTTTTTTTTTTTTTTTTTGCTGATATAACAGCACACCCTCTTTTTGGATGGATTTAGACTGTATTGGAACTTGGCTGCAGGGATTTGCTCCATTCAGACACCAGCATATTGTGTTCAAATTCATCCCAAAGGTGTCAATGGTTTTCGGGTCTAGGGTTGTGTGAGTCAAGCTCTTCCAGATCAGACTCAGTAAATCATTTTTTATGCCACTTGGTGCACAGGGGTATTGTCATGCTGCTAGTGCTAGTGATCGTCCCCTGACACGTATGGGTGCAAAAGTCCTATTGTAACGATACAGACTTCAGACTTTAAAAAGAGGAGACATTTTGATGAAGCATTAAAGTCGTCATAAAAACATAAGTAGCAATCTTTTTATCTCTACTATGACGCCTATCCAAGTAAAACAGCATCTGAAATGAGAGGGCGGGACTTGATTTCGTCCTTCGGGAACTGATTGGATTGTTGTAAACTTGGGTGTTGCTAACAAAATTGAGGCGTTCTGTTGTTATAAATTCCTCACCTTCGGTTACAAATTTGACTTTACTTTTTGAAGCTGCTAGCACATTCTGATGGTTGGTAGGCTGTTGCGAAAAACTAGCTTGCTGCTGGAGCTAGTTTTAATCCGGCCAGCCGGGGATGCTCATTTCCTGACTTGTGTGGATGCAAAAGTCTTTGTTTAACAAATCAGACTTTAGAATCTAAAATGAAGCAAACTTCTGATAAAGTGTTAAACTGGCACCTGTAAAAATGTGCATCATTCAGATTAAGCATTACACTGGCCTCCTGAAATTCTGTTGTCATTAATTCCCCACCTTAATCATAAATTTGACCTCATTGTTTAAGCTGGTAATGCATCCTGATGGCCGCATTGAGCTTGTCAGGATCTCTATTCCTCTATGCTATTAGAGCAGCTTTATTAAAGCGCAGGCTGCGAATATAGCTGTGACATGCAATAGGCAGAGTCTGGTTCCTTACTAAAGCTAATCAGGCCAGAGCCCAGTCAGTACACTGGTTGGAAAACATTTGTAAAAATGTAGCTTGCTGATGTAGCTAGTTGTAGTCCAGCCAGCAGGGGGTGATCATTCCCTGGCTTGAATAGGAGCAAAATTCCTAGCATAATGATGCAGACTTTAGACTGTAGCTGTGTTCACAATGGCATACTCCCATACAACTCTTACTGTATCGCAGCATGCTGTGTGATTACTGTGAATAGTTTGTGAATTTTCTGTATGTATGGAATGCCAGGATTACCTGCTACTTTTGCTGAAATTTGATGTATGCAAATGAAGACACTGCACGGGATACTGTTTCCCAGAACACAACACGCTCCATGCGACGTTTCATCTTCAGACTCTTTAATGAACTTGTGGCAGGGTATAGTAATTATATATGTATATGTATATAACACTTGTATATGTCCATATATAGATATGCATGCAAATTACAATATACCACTGTTGATCTAAACAATCTTTTGTAGAACATAAATTTTACTTTAATCTCTGCGGCACTTTTCCGATCAAGTCAAATGACGTCACCTTGATCATAGCGCTTTATACAGTACAGATTGTTTCAAAGATATTAAATAATAATAATAATATTGCGGCAATATGATGTTCATAAAATATATAAATAGAAATAATATTTAAAATATGCAAACATAATTTGATTCCCCTGTAAAGCAGCTCTAAAAAGAAACGGAGTATGTTTACTTTAAGGTCAAATAGACTCATTTGTTGGCAGAGGCTATTTACATTAACCCCGCCCACCAATGCCTGGTTGCGATATACAGCACTGCCAAAGACACCTGTGGTATTATTGGTGCAGCAAAAAGGGTAAGCAGTTTGTTTTTCACGCGATCGACTTGAGTTAGATTCTGGCTTTGGCAAACTCATACTTCTTCTTTTCTCATCAAATACCAAATCAGAAAGGCATTTATTTTAAATAAAAGTTAAGTAAATATTTGGAAAGTGGAAATAAAACGCCTCGTTAATTATATAGTGTTTTGAATATTTAGCTGTAGGTTGGTCCCAATAAAGTGCCATTTATCTAATGTATCTGATGTATATATTATATCATTATGTTATTGCATACTGTTTTATAATGTACCTCTGTATTGAACTGTAAATATCTGCCACCTAACTACTATTTACTTGCCTTTAGCTACAGAAAATTATGCTGTATTGTTGTAAACAGAATTTATCATTATTTGCACTTAGTGTTGAATATATTGCTTTTTCCACTTAGTGGAATTGCCAAAAAATATAATTGTTCAGTTAAGGACAGCCCAGTGTTGATTCAGTTCTGACCAATATGTAGTTCATCAATTATGAAATGAGTTCAGTTGGCCAATATAACATTATTTAGGTCTATGAAGCCTTATTAACAAGTCTTTGTAAAAAGATGGGTTAGAACATTTGTTTGTAAGTTAACAACCTTGACAGCTGTGCTGAATTAATGTTCAGTGTTTGTCATGTGACAAAACTTAAGCATACTACTTAAGAATACTACTACATCCTACTAGGATGTCAAAATACATAACCACCTCTTATGTAAAAAACCGAATTCAGTTTATATCACCATATTTTTCAAATGGTCCACCCGATGGTTTTTACTTTGCAATGTGGGTGGCGTTCCCAATTTCTCTCAGGCAACAGCTTGCACTTTAATTCTCTCCGGTATGACTGAGTTCTTACTCAGATCCCAAAAAGAATCAAGAGGGGCAGGAAGCTGTCAGTGCCATCTTTAAAAAATTTTGCCTGGTTAAATGATGCAAAAATTGGCACAACTTATTCCTCCAGCCATCTCGTCTGAACTGGGTCAACATGAAAATCTACTTTTTATTTTGGTTCTCCAAATGCTACAAACCCATCTACCTAAATAAATAAATACAAATAAAAGATAGCATATCCTCCTCTCGCTGATATTAAGGATTTCATTATGGATTAATAGACACAGATTTTGCAACACTGACAATACGCTGATTTATAAAACAAATCACACAGGCATGCAAACATTTTGAACATTTGAATGGATTAGAGTTAGTTTAGATGTTATTATTGTATATGTATATAATATTTATTTGGTGAGTATTGTAAATCTAAAAAAGTCCTATACATTTGCTGGTATTTCTGGTGTTTTTACAGCATAGAAATTGTTTAAATCTACATATCTAGGTGCTGATATATCTCCCCTTATGTTCATTTTGCGCTTTCCATTTACTTCTGGTCCTCTAGCCACATGCTTAAAGTCACGAAGACCACAGTTTACTCTCTCTCACTCTCGTTCTTCAATAGCAACTTGCCACATCAACTGACTTCTTATGCGTACTGTGTTTCTTAGTCCTCGGTCAATAGTAAAATGAAAAATTTCTGTTAATCTGAAAATCTGTTAATAGAAACAGCTTTGAGAGAAGATTGTTGAGACATTCAGAAATCATTCTCATTGAAAAGATCTCCTCAGGATACATACTGTTGAATCTCTGACTAAACATTTTCCAACTGAAATAAAAGTGTTTTCAGACCATTGTAATTTGACTTGCCAGTATAAAACACATTTCAGAAAAGACAGTAAAGTATTGCAGGGGGATTGCATGCATTCGTATTCTGTCTTTTTTCTTGCACCTGCTTCATGGGCAAGACGACCTCTAGCCGAATACAGCTGTGTGCACGAAAGTTTCAGCTTTGCTTTGAAACAAATCCATGATATTCAAAGACAGTTCTTCTGCTACATGCTTTAATGAGAGGGTTGGTACCAGGATGCATGGCATTTAGTCTCTGTATTCGCTTGCTCCTGAATGTTGTTACACAGCTGCAGTGAAGCGCTAGGAAACAGAGGTTCACTGACAACATGTGGCAAACAGCGAAGCTCCAATAACCACATGCTTTTGAGTGCACACATCAGCGGGAGCTGCCCTGTCTCTCAGACTGCTGTCCCCGAGCCTGCTGGGTAGGAAGAGTAATTGGATTTGATGAGAGGGAGGAGAGAAAAGAGCGGCTATATGTGCATGCTTAGATTCTCTTAGTCATACCACACACTGCCAGTAAGTTCACAGAGGCTGGCTTTATCGGATTGACAATTTGAAACTGTCTAGAAGGATTAAACAAATTAGAAATATTACTATTCTGTGGAGTAAATGTTCAGGATAAAATGATAAATGACTGTTTATCTTTGTAACAATAAACACTGATTACAGTTAATCGGCTCCTCCAAATGAATGCGCCATGAATGAATGATAGTTTTCTTTCCCAGCGATCCGGTTCCTGTTAAAAACTTTGCTTAAAATGCATGAACATTCCTGCCAGCTTTTAAGGTACTGCAGGGGCAGAAGTCACATTTTAGATTTCTTTAAAAATGACCAGTAAATAAGGAATTATTCAGCACATGCACATTTTTTTTCTGCTTGAGAGAATCCAGTGCTTTTAATTCTGTATTTTGAACTAAACTTATATTTCTCGGTTGAAAATTAATACGAAAAATTAATGTTGAATAAAAATGTGCAATTAACATTGAAGACTGTTTTAGATCATCATAATGCTCATCCTAGAATATTGGCACATAAATGTTTCTTTAAAAAAAGATTTTAAATATGTTACCACTACCCCATTCTCCACATTAATGCACATTAATGTTTGTTGTGTTTCTTAAAATAGTCCCCAATCAAACTTTTCACATATTATGCATATGGTGTCTTTTAACATTTCACATTTTCCAAAATCCATAAAAAAAAAAAAAAAAGAAATTGTGATTTAATCCCATCTGGCAGGCAAGTGAAGTCATGTCTATCTATAGCACACTAGCTGTGATATATTCTCAGGGTCACAGGTGAGCAGTGTTGCTGGGAGGGACCAGGACCTTTCTTCTCAAGGGGTTCAATAAAGCAGCTTCAAGGAGATTTGAAGACTTTCCTTACAAGATCTCCTTAACAATTGACTTTCATAGCACTGCCTCCTCTCCAGTTACCTGCCCTGCGATGGGCTTGCGGCATTTATTACTTTAGTCCAAAAAGAAATCCCTTGAAAAAGCTGTCAGTGAAACTCACTCTGTCCATCAAATTGATAGGCAGCAAGAAGAACCGACTAAATCTGTTATGTACAAGGGGTTACAGGCTTTCATCTGACTGAGGCTGGGTGTAATGCCAGACTGCACAGAAAGCCCTCAACAAATGGTACAAAAACAGAAACAGATAACTGAATGAAATTTCAGTCACAACAAAGTGAAAGATGAATGCCTCTGAAAACTGGGCTTGGGGGTGGTATATAAACAAATCAACTGAAATAAATGTATGTATTTTAGCAATTATTTCAACACTTTACATCAAAACATATGAGCAATTTATACATGATATAATAGTGCTTTTATTTCCTTTTTTCTGTAACTAGAGGCATTTTTGCATGCCAGTGTAACAAGGAGTCAACAGAGTTGAGATCAATATGCAGCTTTGCTCAAATGCTCAAAACTAACAGGCAAAGTTAATTTGCCCCATCAGTTGAACTCAAGGCAGAGCAATTACGTTGTCAAAATACAGACAAACAGTCAGGGCATGCATCAATCTAGGCAGCCTGCTTAAAATCAAGAGCCTGCATGAAATCTGACAAAAGTATTATCAAGTAAGAATCTACAGAAGAGATCACACTTTTAAGAGAAGACTATTGTTTGATGATTAGACTTATTTTTCATGAGATCTCTGTCTTACAGAATAATGAAGCTATTAGCGTCTGACCTTGAGGGCCCCAGTCAAGGGCGATACATTGACAAGTACTCAGCCATGCCTACAGGCAGGCCTACTTTCACTATTCTGCTGTATACACAAGTAATTCGATTTTCAGTTGTCAATCACATATCACGAAAGTACACCCTAACCCTCTGCCCCCATTTAAGTAGAACAACCACTGGCCTTGCAAATGACTGGCTTTTCATTTTAAAGAGTTACTGTAGATAAGGCTGGAGCCGACATGCTCGTCCCTTATTGTTGGTCATTGTGGTGGTTCAGACTAGTGGAATGACCTTAGAAATCCTTATGTATAGCTTTTCAGACACAAAACTGAAAACTAAAACTGCCCCATCCACTTTGGCAATACACAGGTCAAGTTGTTTTCAAAGACCGTTAGCTCAAGAACTGCTGAATTGTATTAAATATGATTTAGACTTAATGATGCAGTGTACAAACAACGGCAAAGGTACACTACAGTGGCTTTCTCATTTAATTCTTCATTGGAAATGATTTATTGAGCCAGTATATAAAAAACAAGGTATCTTACGTAATGTTTATAATGACATTTTGTGTGTTTGGATATACTGTCCACTTACTTAGATTTATTGAATATGTTTTCATAATATCTTGAATTTTGCTTTGAAAAGTTGTACAGCTTTTGTTTTCGATACCATTAATAAGAAAATCCTAAGGTTCCTAAGTGGGTAAAAAGGGGAAAAAATAACATTCTTCAAATCAAAGTCATGGGCCTGCATGCTTACTATACTGGCCAGGTGTGTTGGGAATTGGTAAGCCTTTCATTTGCTGATGAACCTAGTGGCACTAGATCCATCAAACCAGCAGAAAAGAAAAAGGAAAACCCTGTCTCATCCACTTTGATCACTGGGGGCCAGATGATAGATGACTGTGAGTATGGTGAGAGTGGTATGACCAAAGTAATATAATGGAGGGAAGAAAGCCTCAAGCCTCATTCCACTCAACACTGGAAACACAAATTCCTCTGAACATTGAATATTTCAGCAAAAATGCATCACCACTATTTGCTAAACCATTCACTTTTGTGTTGTTTGTTTAACATTACATTTTGTAGCTTGACTTTGTAACATATTTAGAAACACATTTTCCCCTAATTTTTCCTTCAAAGATCTTTTAACAATGAGGTTTAGGGTATTGCTGCACTTGTCACAAACCCTATAGTGAATGAATGATGACCTTAAGGATCACAGCAGTCATGGCACTGCTGTCTCTCAGTAGGGTGTGTCATGGGGGCAATGTTCCTCAAGGGCAAAAACCTAGAACAGCACACTGACACCATCACAACGTCCCAGTGGCCACATTAATTACAGTCCATGTGATTCAAATGAGATGAGCGACTATGTGGCCTCTGTTACTCTGTCCTTACACAACCAAACTCACAATCTCCAGCACTTTAAGCCTATATCTATTATAGACTGTGATTAATGTTGTCATTGTCTCAGAACTGCTAAAAATTATTTCCAGTAGAGACTTACAGCTGAAACTTGGTAGAGAATGGGTTTAATCTGTTCCTGAAACGGGCTCTGAATAATTGCACATTCACAGCTGATGGCATTACAAATTAAATGACAATTACACTTAAATGTGTTATATATATATATATAATTATGCAAGCTTCATTCTTTAAACATTTTGAAAGTCTCCACTTGAAGACCTGATTTGGATGAGTACGCTGTTTTAATCTGCATCATTAGCCATTCCCCTTTAAATATAATAACAGGGTAACGTGTGTTGTCTAAAGGAAAAGTCATTGAGCTAGACTGCTTGAAGTGCTCTGAATCTGCATCAGAACTTCATTAACATGCAGCAAGGGAAATGGTAAAGCAATCCTTCTGAAATATATATTGTATATATATTTATGTTTTTTACACATTAACATTCTCTTAACGATTTCACTATTTTAACACAAAGTGGTACTCCAATAGAGAGAGTGACTTCCAACAAATACCTAGGTATTTGGTTGGATGATAAATTGTCTTTTGGGGTCCATATTGAGAGTCTTTTTAAAAACCTCAGACCCAAGTTAGGTTTTTATTTTAGATTAAAGAAGTGCTTTCCTTACTCAGCAAGGAAAAGGTTGGTGCAGAGCACATTTTTATCAGTTTTGGATTATGGTGACCTAATTTATATGCACTCTACTTCATTTTTATTTAAAAAAAAAAAAAAAAAAAAAAAAAAAACTAGATGTACTATACCACTCAGCTTTACATTTCATTTCAGGTGCAGCAGCTAGGACTCACCACTGCACTCTAAAAAATCTACAATGGACCTCCCTCTCCCTCAGAAGGAAAATCCATTTATTGATTTTTATTGCTAGAGCACTAATGGGTAAATTACCCATCTATATTTCACATTTGGTATAATGGCTGCTGAAAATTCAGCTTTGCCATAACATGAATAATCATATTTTAAAATCGAAAGCAATTAAAGTAATTTAAGATAATAACTGAGATAATCATTTCCAATATTACTTTTTTTGCTTACTTTTTGATCAAAGAAATGCAGTCCTGGTGAGAGAGAAACTTAAAACTTTACTGACTTTTGGATGGTAGTGTGCACGCGTGTGTGTATGACAAAGAAAATATAAAAAAATGTTTAAAAGATACAGATCTGTGAGTTTTTTTTTTTTATGTTTTTATATATATATACCATGTTGGTCTCTTACTGTCATTTAAGCCTAGTTTAATATGATTTAAAGGTCCCGTTTTTTGCACATTTTTGAAGCTTTGATTGTGTTGATTGTGTTCATGTTTCGCGTGTAAAAAAACATGTATTTTTCACACAATTCACCTATCTGTATACCACTGTTTGCATTGTCATAAAAAGGGCCTGATGACTTCCTTGTTCTATAAAGTCCCTCCTTCAGAAATACGTAACGAGTTCTGATTGTGCCAGCGGTTCCTGATTCGACAGCAGCTTAGAGCAGGCTGCCCTACTGGTAACGTGATTGGACTAGTTTTAAAAAGCCAGTGGGCAGGAGCATGTGCTGGAGATGTACTTATAATCACAGGAGCGTTTTTACTGACGAGATGCACATGAAAATAGCATTCGTTTTTTTGCACAGCCCTAACATTTAGTTAACAAAGCTAAACAGCGTTGCACTTTGTGTAGTAAGTTACAGAAACTGTTAAATGCCCCAATTTAAATAATAAAATACACTTACCAGTTGTGGTCCATAAACAACACCTTTTTCAGACAAAGAGGGAACTGCTCCATCTTTCAAGAATAATCTTTTTGCGAATCCGCCATTAAACTGAGTGAGATTGAGGGAGTTGTCCTCAGCAAGCTGTCCTCAGCAAAATGTTCTGCACATAATTTTACATGTGGATTATAATTTTCGGGAACCGAGTTAAACATAAATTGTAACCATTAATCTCCAAGTACAGCGTCCCTGGGAAGACCAAACAAAGGTGATTGGACTCAGAGATGAAAATAACAGCATTTCAACGACATTGCAAACACAATTGCAGCTCTTCCTCTTCTCCGTCGGAGCGCAACAAGACCACGCCCCACTTTTTGTGAATTAATGTGGGTGGAGGTTAGTCAAAAAATGGTTTTAGTGATGTCATTACTGCAGGAACTAAAGGGCTGTAGTCCAAACGTGTCGTTTTTTGTAGGCAATTTCTGTTAAATAAAATATCTCACTTGGCATTGAACTTTGAGCTTTAGAATTTTACAGAAATTAACATTACACACTAACTAAAGTTTAAAACATTGAATCACGAAGAAGGGGACCTTTAAATTACTGTACATTTTATCTGAGCGAAAACGATTTAACATTACAGTTGTGATAATGAACAAATCAATGTCAGTGTACTGTGACTTTCTTGAATCCTTGATGTAAGTGGGAGTGCTAAGAAATTGATGTTAGGTTTTGCATCATAAGACTAAACTAAGAAGCTCATATATTAATGTTTAATCTGTCTGGGATAGGGTGATGTTTTCTCACCACAGGCAGACTCTATTAACCATACATATTTGCTGCATACACCAATAATAACCACATATGAGACTAGATCTGCTCAGCTTTCATTGCTCCAGATGCACATCAGATCTTAATAGAAAATGAATACTTTAAAATGATTTATAATAAAGGGTTAAGCTTGTTGAAATTCATTGTCAACAAGTACAACTGCATTCTGGCACATTTGACAAATAAAGATTTGTCTTTTGACATCGAAATCTAACTAAAATACAATAATTTGAAGCATTGAAATTCCCTGATAGGGGACTTGATCAAAGAAAAAATACACAAAACAAATGAAAAGTTGAAGAGAAAATGTGAGCAAATAAAGAAAAGTGACACCTCTGTATAAAGTGTAGTCAAAACACAAATAAAAGGAATATGATCTATATGCAAATTATATAAATACATCAGGAAAAACTGACGATATCAGGACATCGCTGAGTTAAACATCTCCCCAAGCAACTATTGCATCCTCTTACAAACCATTAGAGTGGATGAGCAATGCTGTGCTGTTTGGATCCAGAGGGAATATTTAAAACCATTTATTATTCAAAGGCTAAAAGACTCAAATGTAAATATATGTATCTCCAGAGAGCTGACAATGAGAAGTCTCACAGCTCGGGTGGACTGAGAGAAGCTTTGATTAAGAATGTCCATGTGCATAAACACTGGGATTTCATGACCTTTTGACCACCTTGAATCATCACAGCATATACCCATTGGCTTTCTGTAACTATAGAAACCTCAGCATTGCATACATGCTGACAGTGCTGCCTGAGGTAGGCCTACGCGGTTAAGTAAACCACAAAAATTATATTTTCATGACAGCTTTCGATTGCTTTCATCTCTGTGTTTATGTGCCATGTGATTCTCTCTGGTGACCATGAAGAACTTATCTGAGAGCCTAAACCGCTCCATCCTTTTGTCTCTTTATGTGTAGAGCATCAATAGGATTCCCCACAGGAGGCTGAGAGAATCACTGCAGCCACGCTGAGATGATGCATCCCTTATTCTTTTGCCAAAACAATTTCCAATTATTTTACCTTTTCTTTTTTTTCCTTTAAGCCAGTAAGCTCCTACTGCTCTGAAATTATATTGCTTTGCCTTCATGGGTATGAAAGAGAAGTACAAGGTTATAGAGAGGGAAGTCATGAACATGTGTTTGTGGCTCACTAGCTGATTTAGTTGAGATAAGACCGGAAGGGGGGGGGGGGGGGGGTCTTTTGTCAATTTAGTGACTCTCCATATCCTGTATGTATAAGATCTATCTCCTAGAAACTTTTTCTCCTTTAGCTCATTTTAGACTTGTATCAAATCTAATGCATTTTTATTATTATTATTATTATTAAACTTAAGGGGGGGGGGGTGAAATGCTAATTTTCACTCAATCTCCTGTTAATCTTGAGTACCTATATAGTAGTACTGCATCCTCCATATCTCCAAAAAGTCTTTAGTTTTATCATATTTATAAGAGAAAGATAGTCTGTACCGATTTTTTCCGGAAAAAAAACGCGAGCGGCTGGAGGCGTGATGTGTGGGCGGAGCTAAAGAATCACGAGCGCACGTAGGCTTTTGCGTTGAGAGCGTCTGGAAGCTGTGACATTACCGTGAGGAAAAAACCATCATCCAAAACAAACCATGGCTAACAGTCAGATTCAGCCGTATATTTATGATCCAGAATCAGATCCCAAGGCTGAAATTGAACAAGAGCAGCAGCAGCAATGACTACAGCAGGGTGTCTCTATGTGGTATGTAAGTTATTGAAGCTGTATATATTAGCTTAGTGTTTTTTTTTTTTAAGGTTTACATGTGGGAAGTGCAGTTTGATGCCAACTGAGGCGGAAAACGTTTGCTGCCAATAAATAGAACCGGTTATACTTATGTCTTGAAATGCATTATGTGGCCAGCTAAACAAATGTATTTAAATACACACACACCATACATCGCATGTTGTTTACTTGATATGCTTATGCGCCGAGAGCGAAGTTAACAACACAGAGATATTTGAAGCAGTTTTACTCACCGCCTGCGGTTCCAACACATGATCGTGACCCTTTTTCGTTGGGATTGCATTATCCTTAAGAAATAAACGATATGCAAATCCGGCGTCAAACTGGACCTTGTTTGTAAAACAAGCATCTTCGAAATGCAGGGAACAAACAAAAACACTTGCACAACTCTGTTGATGCTCTGTAAAAATAAACTCCATCCACTGGTCCCTCAATGCTGTTTTTTTTTGGGGGGGGTAATATGTGCAGGGTTGTTTTGCCCTGGCAACCAGTGAATGTCTCTGCTCTGCTCTACGGGAGCACGCGCTCTTCCGGGAGAAGTGCCCTCAGGACCCATATAAGGAAATTCCGCTCCATCTAACGTCACACAGAGCCATACTTGAAAAAAACTTTCTGAAACTTGTGACAAACCGGAAGGAGTATTAAACTTACGACTTACAACTTAATTTTTGAAACTGTGTCCATGTTAAGCATAATCCAACTCTTTAACAGTGTATAAAACTCAGTATGCATGAAACAGCATTTCACCCCCCCTTTAACAAAAGTAGTCCTGAACTTGACAGCTATTGAAAAAAAAAAAAAAAAAAAAAAAAATTGGTGGAGAATAAAAACGCAATTTTGACTTAATGCTTCCTTGTTTTCCACAGTAAAAAAATAAACCCTTCAGTCTTTTTCACGACACTGCCTGTTTAAAATTTACAATGCAGACAGATTACAAACATTTGTGTCAGTATGCTTTTTTTCTGTAAAGAAATTTTACTTTTTTTCAGCAGACACACTAAAATGATCAGAATTGACAGTAAAGACATTTATAATTATAAAATGTTTCCATTTCAAATAAATGCTATTTGATCTTTCTATTCATCAAATAATCCTTAAATGAAATATAACATTTTAACACAAACATTAAACAATGCCTTTGAGCACTGATATTAATAAGAAATGTTTTCTGAGCACCAAATCATCTTATCAGAATGATTTCTGATGGATCATGATGCATTAAAGGCTGATATAATGGATGCTGAAAATTCAGCTTTGCCATAATATGAAAAATCATATTTTAAAATTGAAAGCAGTTATTCTAAGATAATAATTGAGATAATTTCCAATATGTCTGTTTTTGCTTACTTTTCTGATCACATAAATGCAGTCCTGGTGAGAATGAGAGAAACTTAAAACTTTACTGACTTTTAGTGTGTGTATGTGCACGCACATGTGTGCGTGTGTATGTGTGTATTACAAAGAAAATATTTAAATATTTATTAATTTAATATATATATATTTTTTTGTTAAATTATTTCACCCTCACTCATAAATACGATTCCAATAGCATACCATGATGGACAAAACTGCATGTATGGGCTGTACTTACTTCTCCACAGCACTGTATGTTGATACTGTTATTAAAAAATTTAGCCATCTGTTTTAGAAAATAATATTTAACTGCAAATAACACAATATGAAACATTTTTTTAAATAAATCTCCTTCACCGAGTGTAACCATGTCTCTTTCAAAGGGTTACTCCACCCCCAACATTTTATCATTAATCACTTACCCTCATGTCGTTCCAAACACGTAAAAGCTTTGTTCATCTTTGGAACACAATTTAAGATTTTTTGTGACTGTCCCATTGACTGCCTAGTAACTTGGTCCAGAAAAGTATGAAGGACATTGTCAGAATAGTCCATCTGCCATCAGTGGTTCAACCGTAATTATATGAGAAGTACATTTCTATAGCGCAGCAGAATGATGCTGAGTGTCATTCAGATGAATCCAATAGAGCCACAACACATTACGCTGTAAACCACTTCCCCTGAGCCGCGGATCTCTTCAAGCCCAGAAACATTTGTAATGAAACGGTTTGTATTGATTGAAGGACTTTTAGTTGGACAAAGGTGCCTAGTATCGATCAACCTCTTTTGGGGCATCCAGTCAATGTGACTATAACATGGCTGGCTGTTTAGTGAGCATGCAGAGAGGAAGGAGGAAGCTTCCCAGATGTCTGCTGGGACAGTGCCAATTATACAAGGCTGAAGAGATAATGAACTTAATGCTACCGGGCATCACGGGGAGTTTAAGTGAGGTTTTCTGCAGCAGAACCAGCTGGACTATGGTGACTGTGGCATGCAACATCAATCTGTGGTGCCATTCGAATGCAAAAGGGTTCATTTGTGTACTGGTTTTCGGGTGAAATTATAATAAAATAAAGATGTAAAATTATTTTGGGTAAAGTGAAATTCGTGACAGTTTAATTAGTTCAGCCAGCTGCCTGGCAAGACATGGCGAGTATTTTAACAGCAGATGGTAATTTCTACCCATTGGCATCCCTGTTGAATGCACAGAATTAATTTTAGTGACAATTTTTTAGACTTGTTCTAACTGGTTTGGTGTTCTGATTTAGCTGGTAGGCCAAGCCTGGTTGCTATACCACCATCACATGACTGGCATCCAAAAAAGAATGCTGCTACCAACAAAGCTGGTCTTTTCAACAGTGATAACTTGTGGAAAATACTCTCTACAAGCAGTGACACTTGTTCACAAGTTTGATGCAGTTGACTTAATTGATTTTTTAAATGTGTTTGGCAAGAATAAATGATAGCATTTGTAATTTGATGACAGTAAAAACATTTACTCTTCAAGGACCTTCAATATAGTTAGCAATTTAATTTGTGTTAATAGCTAGTAGTGTAGTTAACTACTGTATGAATAGGAAAGCTTAAGTAATTTACATCAAGCCGAAAGGCATGTGTTATTATTTTTACAATATTCTGAGTCATGTCTTTAATCTTGATGCAATGGCATAAGCAAAGCAAACAAAACATTAATACAGAAAAAGCATAAATCGTTTCTCACATTCAACTCCCAGTGGTCCAGGGCACTTTTGTTATTAGCAATTGTATATGCAGTGTTTTGTTATCATATAATGTGGGGTAATACGCGTTTGATTGTTTCTCCAAGATATGTGTCATTTCATGATTATTCATGCTGTTGATATTGAACTTTTTGGGCATTTTGCTAGAAGGCACAGTGTTTTGTTCCCTATAAGACTGAACCCTGCAATTCACCTAAAAGCATGTTTTATGCTAAATTTTTAAGCTGACTGTTGATTTATGATTTTATTTTTATTTTTTTATTTTTTTTGATGCCAGTGCTTTTATCCTCTCTAAGTTACTGCACTACAAGTGTTTCTTTCCCTGCTTTTTTCAGCACAACAGTTGTTAAATGACATGACTTCAAAACATACCACGAAAAAGCCTACACAAGACTGTTGCAAAGAACAGAATGGCTAAATAATTTTTTTTTTTTTTTTTTTAACCACAAACCATTTTAACTGCACAATTTTAACCACAAACTGTCCACAGTATTTTTGTTGCTTATTGTCCAGAAGAAATAAAATCAATAACTAGCACTTAGGATTTAACCCATTCACTGTTGATCTATTGGTAAATAGGGCTAGGTATCAATATAGATTCCCCAATTCAACTCTGATGGGTATTTCAATATTATTTGAATCACATTTTCTCTGTGTTAATGTATAGGCAGAACAAAGCACAAATTAATGAGATTTAAGCTCACATTTTTTATTATTTTCCTTAACAATTCCAAGTTAAAGTCTCACAAGTCTCACTTTTTTTCCTTAAGAATTCAACATTTTCATCTCTCAATTTTCAGTGAGATAAAAAAGGCACATTTACTTTTTTACTTTTTATTCTGTGGCATGAACTGGCTTCCACAGTAACTCAAACCAATCATGTTTCTTAAAAATCATTAGTGTCAGGAATTGGCGATTTTTCTCAATAATAAAAAAAAAAGAAAACCTGCAAACATTGACGTCTACAGAATGGAAAGTACTGTACATTTTCACACAGCTATTGGTATTTTAAGAATCAATCAGTCAAATGAAGATTGTGATTGTAATCAATAATTTATCCACCCCTGTAGTGTTAAATATATTTTATAGTGAGTGACGTGACATTCAGCTAAGTATGTTGACCCATACTCAGAATTCATGCTCTGCATTTAACCCATCCAAAGTGCAAACACACAGAGCAGTGAACACACCCACACACCCGGAGCAGTGGGCAGCCATTTATGCTGCGGTGCCCGGTGAGCAGTTGGAGGTTCAATGCCTTGCTCAAGGGCACCTAAGTCGTCATATTGCCCGCCCAAGATTCAAACCCACAACCGTAGGGTTAGGAGTCAAACTCTCTAACCACTAGGCCATGACTCCCCAACTATTAAAGAGACTATAAAACAGATCATAATCTCTATTGAATTCAACAAACTGATGTGTTTGATTTTTAAACTAGAAGAAAAACACCTGGTGATCATCAAAAAGAGTATGATAAACATCCAGTGCAGAGAAACGCTTGCCAGCCGGACAGTCTGAGGGAAGATGTTACATAAGGCAAAGGCAAACAACAGTGGAGGTACATTAAATTTATTTGTTCATAGTTCAGGTGAACATTTTATTCTGTTATTATGTCTATTATTTCTGTGTTCAGCAAACAGAATCATGTTGTTGAGGCATAGTTTATACAGTAACATAATAAGATAAATGCTTTTAGTAGATTGCAGAGAGGAAACACTCAAATTTTTAGGGGCATGGACCATCCCTTAGCATCTCAGATGTCCCGCATCGAGATACCTGCCAAGGAGGTCTTGGAGGCCACCACACTTCTAGCCGTTTATGACCTCAAAGTTAGATTATTGTAATGCTTTATTGGCTGGTTATTATGCAAGCGTAATAAACAAACTCCAGATAGTCCAAAACGCAGCAGAGTTCTTACTAGAACCAGGAAATATGACCATATTAGCAGGGTTCTGTCAACACCGCACTGGCTCCCTATTAATCATATTGATTTGAATATCTTTCTTATTACTTATAAAGCCCTGAATGGTTTAGCACCTCAGTATTTGAACAAGATCTTTGTTACATTATAGTCCTCCACGTCCGCTGTGTTCTCAAAATTCTGGCAACTTGATAATACCTAGAATATCAAAGTCAACTGCAGGTGGCAGATCCTTTTCCTATTTAGCACCTAAACTGTGGAAAAACGTACCTATCATTGTTCGGGAGGTAGACACACTCTTGCAGTTCAAATCTAGAATAAAAACCCATCTCTTTAACCTGGCTTACACATAACACACTAATACGCTTCTAATATCCAAATCCGTTAAAGGATTTTTAGGATGCATTAATTAAGTAAACTGGAACCTGGAACACTTCTCATAACACCCAGTGTATTTGCTAAATCATTAGAAGAATGGCATCTACGCTAATATTAGTCTGTTTTTCTCTTATTCCGAGGTCACCATTGCCACCAGATCCAATCTGTATCCAGATCAGCTGGTCACTGCAGTCACCCTGATCCAGTAGATATCCAGCCCAGATGGTGGATCAGCACCAGCACCTAGAAAGGACCTCTACAGCCCTGAAAGACAACGAAGACCAGGACAACTAGATGAGTCCCAGATACAATTCCCTTGTGAAGATCCCCAATGGGACAAGACACAGGAAACAGATGACACAATCTGAATTTGCTGCAGCTTGGAATTGAACTGCAGGTTTCATCTGGTCAGAGAAGAACTGGCCCCCCGACTGAGCCTGGTTTCTTCCAAGGTTTTTTTCTTCACTCTGTCACCGATTGAGTTTTGGTTCCTTGCCGCTGTTGCCTCTTGACTACTTAGTTGGGGAAACTTCATTTACAGCGATATTGTTGACTTGATTGCAAATGATTGCACAGATACTATTTAAACTGAACTGAACTGCATGATGAAATCACTGAATTCAATGATGAACTGCCTTTAACTGTCATTTTGCATTATTGAAACACTGTTTACCTAATTAATGTTGTTCAGTTGCTTTGACACAACATGTTTTGTTGTGCTATATAAATAAAGGTGACTTGACTTGACTTAACCTTGACACCTAGAGGTGAAGGGAGATCAGAAGACTCATTAGCAAAAATAAATGGCTTCTACTATCCACTGACTGAGGGTCTGTTTTATAGCTAGAAGACCTCTCTTAGGGGGGCCGTAGCAAACAAGCAGTTGGTCTGCCCTTCTCCTCAGGGCAGTAGTGGACACATGCGTCCAGTGCTCACACTGGACACATACAGTTAAGCTTCTGCTGGTCTGGCTCCCGGAAAGGAGGAGGACTGAAGGCCTAGAGTATGGCAGGCCGTGGTGTAAAGGAGGGGACTTTAGGAACACACCCCACTCGAGGGTACAGAAATGCTTTGACCATACTGGGTGCAAAGTCAAGATAGGAAGGGGCCACTGAGAGGGCCTGCAGATCCCCAACTCTCTTCAGAGAAGATATCGCCAGAAGAAAGGTAGTCTTGATAGTTAGATTGTGATCTGAGATCTCCTCAATGGGCTTGAAGGGAGGTCTACAGAGAGAGCTTTTAGCACCCGAGCCTGGCCAAAAATTATCCTTATCTGCTTCACCCTCTTGGGGTGAGCCTCCACTCTACGGGCCTCAGCCCTGCCTCGACAGGATGTCTGCTCTCATACTGAGGTGCCCATAAATGTGAACTGCTCTCAGCAAGAGGAGTTTGCCCTGGACCACACAAGGTAAGAAAAGCATGAGTGCAGACCTCCTTGGTGGTCTAGACAAGGTCTAGACAAGGAGCTTCCAACACCAGGCCCTTAGTCCAAGGCACGTACTGTAGGCATCACAGTGTGACCTTATCATGCAAAGCAGGTTTGAGAACCCCTTGGTCTTGAGCAACCACTGTAGGAGTCTCATGTTCAGCAGGCCAAGAGGTATCACATTGGACTCAGCTGCCATCAGAGCCCACAGTTTCTGAAACTGCTTGACAGTGAGTGACAGACAGTGACCAGCCTTCTCTGACTCTCGCGACTGCAGTGAGGAAAGACTCAATCCGAGGAGGGGACATACATGCCTGCATCATTGTCGAATCCCACACCATGCCCAGATAAGTTGTCCTCTGTAATGGAGAAAGCACACTTTTCTTGGCATTTAATCATAACCCAAGCTCATTCATGTGGGCGTGAATGGCATCTCGATGTTGGTCTAATTGAGCAAAAATCAATCAGTCGTCGATATAATTTAGTATGTGAATGCCCCAGAGGTGTCTCGATGCAGGACATCTGCGATACTGCAGGATGGTCCACGCTCCTAACCTTTGTCAGGTCTATGGCCTAGTTATGCGAGCCACTCCCAGCTCATCTTTTCACAACAGAGCCAGACCTGCATGCACACACTTTGTGAAAGTGAGGGGTGAGAGTGCAAGGCCAAAAGGAAGAACCCAATATTTGTAAGCTTTGCCCCCAAAAGAAAACCTCAGGAACTTCCAGTGAGTGGGAAGGATTGAAACATGGAAGTATGCGTCTTTTAGATTGATCGTGACAAACCAGTCCTTGGACCTGATCTGAGACACAACCGTTTGATTCTGTAGCCTCTCTCTATAGTGTGCAGGACTCACTGAGACACATTTGGCATTAGTTTCCACAATGCCAAATAGTCTACTAAGGGAATCAGTCTCTCGATGTTACTAGAGCAGATAGCTTGGTGCCCTGTAATGGCCTTGTAGGGGATGGCCAAACCAAGTGCTCTTAGAGACCTCTACAGAGGTGGCAAGCCTCTTAACACTGCTATGTTCCTGGGTGGTGACTGAGAGTAGTGCTCGCAGGAGACCGCTGTGACCTGTAACTCATAAGTCCTGGGCCACTGGACTTCTTAGTCTTAAGTACAGTCCACAGATCCGGCTTAGACTTTGAGGTCCCCGATCCAGAGCAAAGCTCTGATTTTGTGTCTCCCTGTATGAGGGGCTGGTACTCAGAGGGGGCTGTTCCCACCCAGCAGCCCACAGAGCAAGAGAGCGGTGAGGGAAGAACTTCTGGAATGCCGCTGCCTGTTTACGAGCCTCCTGGTACCTATCGATGACAGAACTGATGGCATCGCCAAACAGGCCAGAAGGCTCAAGCATGAGGCAGACCCTGTCTTTCTCTTTTGTATCTGGCAGGGTCAGCCACAAATGGCTCTCCGCCACCACCAAAGCTGCCATAGTCTCCATAGTGGTGCGGAGAGACAAATCAGCTGTCCTCCTGAATAATATCCTCAGATTTTACCTACTCACCCTCATCTAGCTCTTTGAGCAGGTCGGCTTGGTCCTCCTGCAACACCACCATGGTGTGCAGACACATACTAGCCTGACCCGCGCTTCACTCCCAGGCAGACAGTGCACAAACTGTGTGCCTGAAACGCTGCCTGCCCTCGCCCTTGAGGTGTTTGGTCTTTGTCTTGTGCTTATATGATATTTTTTTCGTGACAAACATCACTAAATGATCCTTAAAAATGACATGAGACTGACACACACACAGAGCGCTTGCTGAATGACAGAAAGCTGACCCCGTTTTCACTGCACGTGCTTTTAAGCTTCCGGGTCAATATGTCACCCTGACTGTGATGTCTCGCCCATCCACTGGACTGATTAAACGTGGTTCAGAGCTGGTCACACTGAAGGGCATTCCCAAAACATCCTCCAATGTAGCTCGAGTTCCTGAAGAGGAATCAAATTACTTTTCAAATTACTTTTCATGCTCTCCCTAACCAATTTATATAAATACTGTATATACAGTACCTGAATCCATTTTCCATTTCAAGAGAGTATACTATACAAAAGCAAGTGAATCAGCACTGGTATTTTGCTACATTAATATCCACTTGCACATTATGGGAGATGCATTTGCATACCCATACGTGGGTAATTATAAGTGGGAAGTGAGTAGTAATTTTGATTTGTAGGTTAGAGAGACTGACTGCAACAAGAACAGCATAGCAAGTTTCTGTATATGTGTGTTAGGTTAATTGTACACTTTGAGTTGTGTAATGGTTCGAAGAATAAGATTCATGTGAAATATCTAGCATAAAAGACAATGAGCCAGCTGAAATCTATATGTGTCTTTACATGTACTCTGCATGAAGCATGTGCTTTGACCCAGAGACCTAACCTTTCTCATTTTAATTTGCTTCAAGTGGGTGTCCCTGTAAAGAATTGCAGTGTTGACAGTGATTTGGTGCATAACTGGAGAGCTTTGAAGTCTGAATGGCACTAGGTGACGTAAGACCCATGCATCATTCAAAAATAGCCTCTGGAAGACAACAGATAGCAAAATCCATAATAACCACAGTGTGATTTCATCAGCTTGAGGACCCTTCTGTACAGCAATATGGCTGGTTTTATGAAACGGCTCATAATATTACCTGGGCTGTGCACATTGCCTTTCTCTCTGAATAATTGCAGCCTCTCAATCAAACATTCTGTCTGTTTAGTAGCGACACCCCCACTGCCAGCTTGAAGCTCATTTACCTGATCGACTCTTTGCGCAGAACTCTCCTACTCAGCAACATTTTTCCAGGAATGCTGTTGACTACAGTGTTGGGGTAGGGCAAAGATATGTGTAATGTGCAAAAAAAAAAAAAAAAAAAAAAAAAAAAAAACCTGCCTGCTGATCAAATATTTGGTAGGGTTAAGCAATGTTGAAATTAAGCTAATTATTTTGCCATAATGAGACCTGAGGACTTTTGAAATATTATGCATAAAAGGATTATTTAAAGAAATAAAAGGTTTAACGATCAACTTTGATAAATTTAATGAATCCTTGCTGAATAAAAGTATAGATCTATAAAAAAATTATCCCAACATTTTGAATAGTAATATATATATATATATATATATATATATATATATATATATATATATATATATATATATATATATATATATATATATATATATGTATATATATACCCCAGCCGTCTTCTTTTTATCTATTTTTTCTTAATTTGATTATATATTTAACATAACAGTAACTTATGAATTGAAAACTAATTAAAACACATAGTTTTACTAGTGATATTCAGGACAGAAGAAAAGTTAAAAGATCTTGATAGCAAAGCATCTAGTGCTGGGTCCTTTGTCACCCTTAAAGGAATTACCGCCTATTTGCTGTGATGGTTTAATTGAGAGACTATGGGAATAGCATCAAAGCTGCAGTACAATCACCTTTTTATTAATTGGTGAATAACCTCTTTGCATGTTCTGTGAAGAACATTGTGTTAAAAATAACTCTTTAATGAGTGTCCAACTATACCAGGCATGCCAAAATCCTGCTGCTGGAGATCAAACATCCTGCAGAGTTTAATTCCAGTTCTAACCAAATACACCTGAAGCAGCTAATCAAAGCCTGTGGGTTTAAATGAAAATTACAGGCAGGTGTGTAGAGCAGTGTTGATACTAAAATCTGCAGGAAGGTAGATTTCCCGGAGAGTGACTGTACACCTGTACTTTATAACACATTTTGTGTTGTGTGTGTGTTCTAATTGTCCGATAGTGACCTGAGCAGTTGACTTTACAGGGTGTTCAACTCTAAGGGAGATTTTGTTAACACTTTAGAATACTGTTCTGTTGTTAATGAATAACTACACAGGAACAAATAACTAATGCTCTAATAAAATTTCTAGTAACTATTATTAACTAACAAGAAACTATGATGAGCAAATTGGAAGTAATAGCACTCAGATGAAAGTAAAAAGTTCATTTTAAAGGTAGTCCTAATTATTTGGATCAGTATTCTAAAGTGAAGATCACAGTAACACACTAGTAAAGACTCAAGTGTTACCAAATCTAGCAAAATGAATTACTTATGCATACTATATGCATTATTCATATTTATTATGAACCTGTTTACAGTAGTTCTTAGTAGTTATTGGGGAGGTATGGACAAAAAATTGTAGTTCCTGATTAACTAATAGTGAACTACCACATTAGATTGAACACTATTATTGACTACTTCATTATTGTTCGTTACTAGAGTGCTAATACTGTGTTACATGTGTTCTTATGTAGTTATTCTTTAATGAATAACTACATTTAGTACTTTAGTACAGTATTCTAAAGTGTTACTGATTTTAAATCACATAGAGGATATATGATCAGTCTGAAAGGGACTGCAAACCACACAGGAGCCATGCTTCGACTCATTGCATTGTTTCAATTTTACATGCAATACCCAAACAGGCATTGCGCACCACAAAATATGGCTAAAATATGCTCTCTAAAAAAAGGAGCTGAATCTCTGTTGTTTATATTTGGAATTCATATACTTTAGGAGTTGTTCTTTGAAGTTGTTGTCTAGTATGAAGTAAACATGTTATGTGATTGTTACAATGCATTTATCACGATCATGCATTAAGAATTAACTTATTGCTTCCTCCATGTTTTATAGAGCTTCTTGTGAGATGATATGCAACATGGCATGGACAGAGTGAGTAACTGACATTTTATTAATGTTTATTTATTTATTTATATATTTATTTATTGTTTTTTTTTACACTCTAATAGCATTAATTTAATAGCATCTCTGCTTAAGCACTCCCTCACAAAACACTGAATCACAGATTTTTATCAGCTCTGTTGAATTACAAAGGATTAGAATTCTTGCCCTGTCAAGACACAGATTCTACATTACCAGACCTGTGATGAAACCGAGGTGTTAATTAATCGGACTCTGTCAAAGCTCATATGCGAGCTAAGTTAGTGTGACACTCTCTCCCACTCAGTTTCTCTCAGGCTATTTTCCTTTGTCAAAGTGTATCTGTGATTGCAGCCTGTAATTGGATTATTGGCATTGGCAGAACCACATGTGAAACAATGAGAAAGAGTATTGATCATAGTCTGCCTGTACCTTCAGTCAGCATGGCATAGGCTAAAAAAAAACTCTTATCTGAAATGGGGCTTGTTGAGATCATGCATTTTCCCAAGAATTGCCTCAGGACTCACAGATTAGATTCAGTATCTAGTTTAGAGGGATTGCAAGCTTAAAGGTTAAGTTCACATCTTGATGTTTTATTTTATTTTGTAGAGCTGTGTTTGGCTACAGGATGTTTAAAGCTCACTGGATGTGCTTTTATTTTAAGAAAAGAGTTTGTGATCTGAATATCTCCATAATTTTATATATTTATTTATTTATTTTTATATGGAGAGGCAACTATAAACAAACCATTTGCAGGTGTCCACAAAATCATTTACTGATATCCACAAAAATGTGTACACTGTGACACTGTGTTCTGGTTTAGTTTGTTTAAATAAAGTCTGGAATTCACTATGTGAAATTTGTCCAGATTTTTGTCCCGTTTTGCAGTCTGGATGAGACAGTCTGCAGGCTTTGAGTCACATAGCTTCAGTCTATGATTTGATTCTTTAAAGTACCAGGTAAATTCTTGTATTTACATGTCACTTTTTATGTATCCAGATTTTAAAAGTAATGTAGTATATTCCAACTTTAACACTGGGACAACTAGTGCTATGAGCTTGGGTTTTTGTTTTGTTTTTTGTGTGTATGTGTGTGTGTGTGTGGGGGGGGGGGGGTTCCATTGTGAAAGCGAAACTACTGTACTTTGTTTGGCCTTCCAAAAGAGGACACAGCTAGAAATCAGTGGATAAGTTGTGTTTACAACACTGTTCCAGAACAGTTTAACGCAAATATGTGAGCAACACATTTTACGGACGAGGGCCATAGTATTTCCATAAACAATTACTTCATGAAAATTGCTTAATAAAATAGTTACCATTACCCTGAGCACAGTATAACTGTAGGCCTACATATTCTGATGGAGAAGTGCTACAGTAGCCATGTAACAGAATAACAAAAGAGTAGTGTTAATTTCCCTCATTCATATTTCTCACTTGTCCAAGGTGATTGAGGTTATGTGGAGGGCAGAAGACTCGGCGGTAAAGGGTGCTTACTCAGAGTCAACTGTCTGTGAGCAAGGCCACACAAGGACTTCTGCAAGGACAATCACCCAACCCACACCTGCTGCCAATTAATTCAATGCTCTCAATGAATGTAGGTTGTTTGGAAATGAGTGTCAACACTAAAAAGGAATATTGTAAAAAGAAAGAAGAGGACACATGGGATAGATTATAAAGGCTTTTTTTGCTAACAGTTTGTAGTTAGAGGAAGGTTTTTGTTCTTAACCTTTTATGTTGATATTTCAGCTTTCACTTAACTTTCACTTAAAAAAAATCATAGTAAAGCACTACTATTATTTGAATAACTGACAAATGGGGGGGGGGGGGGGGGGGGCTGTGGTAACAATTCTGTCAAATTAAATTGCTTTTTGCACAAATGAGTTTTATCCAACACAGATTAACATATATGGGAACTTTCGGTCACACTTTATTTTAGGGTACCTTTCTATTACTTTCATCACATTTAAATATATTGCACTAAACCCTACACTAAGCCTAACCGATAAATATGACAAAAGCAAGTGTAGGGTAAAAATGGTTTGCTGAAGCAATGACATTTTAGCTTTTTTCTTCAAATCTTTGAGCTGTTTTAGCATGATTTGTGTTTTACGGCACTTGTACCAGAGTGCTCTGCAACACAATTGCAGAGCTGTACTAGGTGAGCTGCCAAGCAAGTTTACTACACCAGAAATTATAATGTGATGTAAATGTCCAAATGTATTTATTTGCATATCACTTAAAATGGTAAAGTGTTTTGAGTTCATAACATAGCATTGTGCAAAATAAATACATGAAGAAATTTTTTTTTTTAGAATAATATGCCCCATAATCATAATTTGCTTGAAATGATTAAAATTTATTGGTGTTTTATTGCCACTAGATTTAAATTCAGCTGGAAACTGCATGGAATTGTTTTGCAAAAATGCAAGGTACGTTTTGCAATTAGCCTATGGACAATTACATGAAAGACTGTCAGGAACTTGGCCTTAACCTGCCAGAGTGCTGCTCCCAAAGCATAGGCTTTGCAAAGTAGAAGGAGCTTTTTTCATTCACCATTTATGAATATATAAAGCTTTGTTGTTTTGCCCTGTGCATATGACAAGTATAGCCAATACACAGCTTACAAAACAAAAGACTCTTTTGAGGATGGTTTTATGAGAACTTGTTTATGAAAACCATTAAGATTACTGGTTTACTTTGTGAGAAAAAAAAAAAAACAATAATATGAGATGTAGTTACAGTAATGGCTTTCCTTTTGTAGCATGGTAGCTATTTATTTCTTTTGATTTAAACTCACACAATGGCGAGGCTGTTTCCATCATCCAGACAACAGTTTTTCAAGCATCTTTGCAGTGTGAAGTGCTTAGCTACATGTTACGTGAGTGGGAGTAAATGTGTCCTTAACGATTATGCATGATTAATTGTGTTTACCCAGTATTCTTGCTAACCCTTGACATGCTTAGTGCACCCCAAGGGATCTTTATTCTAAAGAAAAGTACTTACATTTATTTTCACAGCACTGCAGATGGGTGCTTGTATATCTGTAGCATTTAAACATCTGCTGTTCTCTCAGGGTTTTTATATTCTGTCAATAAAAACAGCTGAATATGATTAGATTAAAAGAACTTGCAAGTGATGCTTTACCAAAAATGTTTTTGTTTAACTTCATATGGTTTACAATATATTCAGTAAGTGCTTGACTAAACACTGTGGTTTCACTTCTCAATACTGTGGTTGAGAAGTGCACAGAATTACAATGAGAAGACCAGAACACTGTACCATGGCAATTTGGAGTGGTAGATCAAAGATGCCTTCCACAGAATTGTTATGATACCAGATATATCACTATGGTGACTGTGCAAGTGCCTATTGTGCCACTGTAAATCGTACAAATGGTAAGCAGACTAAGCTTCGGGGAAACACTGCTTTCAGCTAAAAAAAAAAGAAAAAAAAAAAAAAATAGACTAAATGAACAATTTCCCTTGTTTCTAGATGTATTTCAAAGCAAAATAACATAACTGACCACACCTGTAACCATGGTTCTCAGATGGTGGGTCACTATCCAAAAATGGGTTGCAGATGTGTTCTGGTCAGGTGGGTTAGATCTGCATACTTGTGTGTATCATTTCTCATGAAGTATAATAATATTATAAATACAGTAGACTGTTGTACAGCTACCACTTAATTTGTCCTATCTGACTCAAAATTATGTTTATTTTATAAAGCAGGTGTGGATTTGCTACTTATTGTATTGTATTTGTTATGCATTTAAATAACTTCTGATTCACATCAAACTCATCGTATGATCATTATAAACTCATCTTTTAATTCTATCTACTATATATGTCAGAGTTCCTCAAATCTTGCTGTGGAGGGCCAATGCGCTGCAGAGTTCAGCTCCAACCCTGATCAAACTCACCGACCTGTGATTTTTTTATGATCCTGAAGACAATGATTAGCATGCCCAGGTGTGTTTGATTACGGTTAGGGCTAAACTCTGCAGGAAAGTGGATCTAGTGGGCCAGATTTGAGGATCCCTGATATATGTAGATCTATATGTAATAATAACTATACTAATGTTACTATACCATTCAAAAGTTTGTTGTCTGTAAGATTTTTAAATCTTTTTAAAATTTTAAACATTTACTTTTGATCAGTATAAGTATTCTGCAATAACAAATTGCTAATTTTGTTTCGTTGCCACACTGACAGTAACTGTCACATTGACTGTAACTGTGGAGGAGTGATTTATACCTTCAAAGGTGGCTGTTGCTTGGAGGTCTATGTGGAGGAGTTAGTCACCTTAAGCCACCAAGTGGTGATGCGTGATGAGACAGCCAGAGCCGGAGAAGACAGAGCCAGTCATTGCCTCAGTGTCATGAGCCCCACAAGGAGTCTGACCAGGTGTATGATGCTTGCTGTAGTACGAGGGTATGTAGAAGGGCCCTGTTCACTATCCCACCACTGAGGGTGAGCTGGAATGGAGCATTTTGGAATGTTTAGAGGAGAAAGTCTCCTTTTCCTTCCTGCTGCCTCTGGTCCCGCCCAGTACTAAGATTCCTGTGTCTCCATCACAGACTTCTGAGCCATTCAATCTACTGTACCTCAGCCGGTCGACCCACCAGCTCTGCCTTGGCTCCTCCCTCCATCGTGTTTCTGCCTCTTATGGTTTCCTTATTCCACTGGCTCCGCCTTGGTCAATCGTCACTCTATATTCACCACAGACTTCCGTGCCATTAGCTACTCTAAGTCCCTCCACCCCTTGACTTGTCTGCACTCCTCATTCCCTCATGCTCCACCTCTGTCCTCAGTCTCCATGTCATTATTGCAGTCCTCAGCCTTCCTAGCTACACATCCATTACTCATCGCTTCACCATGGTCTCCTGTACCATGAGAGTTGTTCTGACACTTCAGCTCTCCGTCTGCACCCTGGTCCCCTATGTCAGCAGCTCCATCTCTGTCCATAGTCATCCTGATCCCTTTGGCAAAGCCTTCAACATGGCTCCTCCTTCCAACTCCACCATGGGCTGACATTCTAACTGGACTCTGGATTCCTAGCTGGCTACTCCTCTTAACCACTCTATCTTGTCCCTGCCACCTTCGGTTCCTCCCTGGTTTCTGCCACCATCTGCTTCACCATGTTTCCTCCCCTCTGCCAGTGTCCTACCCTACACCAGCCCTTTATCTCACTCCTGTACCACCATGCCTTCCCTGAGAGGGGCGTTCCGTTACAGTTATGTTTAGTTCAGTCTCTTTTGGTTTCAGTTTCATGTACTTTTAGTTTGTTCATAGTTTTATTTTTCCTTTGTCTTAGTTTCGCTTACTCAATCATTTACAGCAGTTAATTATTAGTTCTTCATCAATGTGTATTTAAGGTCCTACGTGTGCACTCTACATTTGTCTAGTATTGTTTGTGTAACCCACAAATACAGTTTCTGTATTTGTTGGATTTAATAAAGACTCCTCGTTGTCTTCATCTGAGATGAAGTGTGATGGTAACAATGTAAGGAAATGTTGAGACTGGACCTTTCTGAGCTAATAAATTTGCTCCATTTGAATGCTGAAGTGGGAACAGCGAACAATAAGTCGGAGGCATAACACAATTTGACCAGTTTTATTGAACAAGTTATTAACCATTAAGTTACCTTGGAAACTTTGATTGCCGACTTGTACATACTAGCACTTGTAACTGCATGTAACTGAAAATGAGTTTCAGCTGACCCACAGAAGGGTGCTGATGATTTCCCCTCCATGAAATTTAGTGTTTAGATGTCTGAAATTACAGGTTTTATTTTTGCAATGACCATAATTTCCTGTCTTGGGTATTTAGCTTGACAGTTAAAGGCCCTGCCCATTTATAACATGAAGAGTATGAATGAGGTATATGACAAAAACAGCTAATCATATCTTTATATAAGGCAGGCATGAATATATTTAATCAGGAAACTCTCAAAATTACATCAAAAGGTGATTTTGAGGACATATAATGTCACACTCTTTTATTCATGGTTGTATTAATGAATAGATGGATGATGGAAAACAGAATACATCTGAGATTAGCAAAAAAAAATGCAACAAACAACAGATGAACTAAAGATGTTTATTGATCTCGCTTTATATGAAAATTAGAAATTCAGTTCTTCTTTTGCAGATTAAACTCGGCACACCTTCATCTTGAACAGTACTTCATGTTCGGGGTTGAATAATCATTATTTAGTGTATTAATTAATTTAATAATGAATAACTCTATCTTAATTACAATAATTATAACAAAAACTGTGTCATGATTTTTGATTGGTACTCTCTGGATAAGAAAGAATAGTTATTATTTATGTGAAAATAATCCACAATCATTGACAAAGTAAACCTATGGATATAGGTTTCAGATATAATAGTTTGGTATATACAAACTGTTTTGGATATAAAATTCAAAACAACATTGGACAACGCTGACTTTCACTGTATAGACATTTTTGAAAATTTCTTCTTTTCTTTTTGTGAATCTTTGAAAGATACTTCTTTTTCCATAGTTGATATTAAAACTGATTTAGGGTGATATGAGGGTCAGTAAATTATGATTTTTGGGTGAACTATCTAAAGGAGCTGGGCAGTTTTTAATTTTTGGGCATCGGAGATGTAGGTGACTTTGTTTCTCCAGTAGAGCATAAACTGAGATTTTTAAAACAAATTGTTGCAGTCTGTCAGTCTTATAATGGATGTAAATGGGAATCACGGCTAAAATGTACAATAAAACAAACAAAACAAAAAAACACACATAAAACAAAATTAAATCCTGCAGCTTGTGATGATAAATTGATGTGTAAAGACACAAAACAATCTGTTCAAGAAACTGAACATGTATTTATTTTTATTTTTATTTATTTTTATTTTTTATTTTTTTTGTGTGTCCTCTTTTGGAAGGCCAAACAAAGTAGTTTAACTTTCTCAACAAAACAGCATCACATTCCGTGGCCTTGAGTGAGCGGAGGTCAGTGGCCTTGAGAATGGCGTGGCCGGCAGATTCTACGAAGGAGTGTCTGTTGGGCTTGCGGCAACCACATGTGATGACCCTGGGCTGGACTCAGCTTCATCCACAGTGAAAACTGATCTGGCGATCCACAGTGCAAAGTCATCAGCGACAGTACAGATCAGCTCCAGGCATGACGAAGCGGATACCATACTCTTTTGGAAGGCCAAACAAAGAAGTTTTGCTTTCACAGTGAAACACACATCATCTATATGACATGGTGACGGCTGCAACAACAATACTACAACCAGAATAAAAGGTATGCCTTCTTTCTTTGCGTGAACATTTGGGCTGTGTTATGCAAATCTTCCCACATAGTGAGGTAGAGATGTGGGGGCTTGTTAGAACAAGCCGTTTTACGGGGGTGTGGACGAATCTTAACTTTTATAAAGAATGTCTCTTTGGATTTTAGACTTTGGTCTTTGCAACTTTACAGATCTTATTTATGCACCAAGAGCTTGTAAGATTCCAAAGAGAAAGGAAAAATTGAAATTGCATCATATGACTCCTTTCAGACAAAATTGTGTACATCGCTCACTTTCACCAAACTATTCAAGTTGTTCTAAGGAGCTCTGAGCTGGTGCCTTGAAAGCTGTCAAAACTCCTAACCCTCTGACTCAAGCAGAGCAACAACCATAAAGCACAATCACTATTCCAATCCTGTCTTTGAGCTTTGGCCTCTATTTGTGCTGACAACACATTTAACACGCTTGATGCAGCTGGTTGTCTACTGTACAAGAACATCAGGCTCTGGGAATTCCGAAAAACTACGAGCACTCTCAATTATTCAACATGGTAGTGCAGGTTTTACCAGATTTTTGTTATTGTTAGAAACAGTCTACTCTTTAGCACAGTGAAGGCTTTCTCACAGCTTAAAGTGATAGTTCACAAAATGAAAATTCTGTCAGCCTTTACTCATTGTTCCAAGTCTGTACGAGTTTCTTTTTGCTGTGGACTTTCATTGCTTATAATATATATATATATATATATATATGTGTGTGTGTGTGTTCCAGAGAAGAAAGAAATGGATTGGGTGGGTGAGTGAATGATGTATATAGTGCACAATACAAGACTGAAGATACACTTTGAATACATACATACATACATATATATATATATATATGTGTGTGTGTGTGTGTTAATTGCTATTTCTTTTTAGTTATTTGTTATGTTTACTAGCAATTTCTGAGTGATTTTGTGTGTGTGTGAGTGTGTGTGTAGGTATTCCACTAGTCTGTTAAATAAATAAATAAATAAATAAAGACTTATGACTATATGAGCATGAGGTTTCTTTTTCTGTGTTGTGGAAAAACCGTGGCTCAGATGAAAATCACAGCATTTAATCTCAATATAATTTACACTGTGTGTCACGCCACAAGCATGTTGATTTATTGACAGATTGTTACATCACAGCCTCTCAGCTGCGAGCACTAATGCTGATTGTGCAAAATTGTTCCTGAAAGGCAAGTCGAACACTGTCACCATGACAATATGATGAAATGTATCAACTAATAATAGTCTAATATTCTCCTGGGAGGTGCTATAAAGGTTATTTTCCAATTTTGATTTGTAAAGACCAGCGCAGCAGGGGATATGACTTCACCTTCTCTGTTTGTGTTCATTTGCTTCAGACTGCCTGCTGAAACATTAATGCTTGTCTCAGTTTCACTGTTTCAAACTGAGGCAGGGGTCCTGCTGCCTAGCTGACAGCAGAGATAACACTTTGCCTGAGAGGAATAGAGACAGTAAGGGTGAAAGAGCGAAAAAATATTAATAATTTTAAAATAATATAGAAATAATGGAAAGAACATGTAATGGGACATTACATGGAAAATTAACAAATTAAGTGAAACTTTTTATACAAAATATGTATATATATATATATATATATATATATATATATATATATATATATATATATATATATATATAAATATATATATATATATATATATATATATATATAATCAGCTTGAACATCAATATCCTATAGTCAACAAGATAATGAATATTTATAAACAAAAGTTTTGTCTTTACGTAACCTTCTATTTCGAGGTGGTTATGAGCAGAGTTAGATGTACTGTAGTTTGATTTTCCTCTTGACCATGTCAGTAAATCTAATCTAAAACACATTGAATGTTTATGCTTTTAATTAAATTTATGACAACAAAACAAATAAATAAATCATTCAAAGGAATGTGAGATGTCTTTTTATATATTCAGAGAAAATTCCAACTAACACATAACTGGTATGGATATTATATTATATTATATTATATTATATTATATTATATTATATTATATTATATTATATTATATTATATTATATTATATTCAGGCATATTCCACTACATACAGGCACCAAAATGCTTCCTGTAACACCTGAAATTTTGTCACTGTATCTCTACATAGAACTTGTGCCAACAAAAGCTGACAGCTTTCTTTGTAAATTTAGCAAGCTTTTTTGTCCTCTCTCTCTCTCTCTCTCTCTCTCTCTCTCCAGATTTATCTTTCTGAGCTAAACTGAACTGAAGCTAGTGGGATTAGTTCTGGACTGGCTACTGTCGACTATTGGAACACCCTCTAGAGACTGCAGGAGGAGAACGCCAGCACTGGCAGATCAATACAATGGAAGAGAGAGAGAACAGGACGGGGGGTAGAGAGGCATTGGGAGGGTAGAAGAAGGAAAGAGAATGAGAGGGGGAAAGGGAGACACGAGGGAGGGAGACACAGAGATAGTGTGCATGCACGAGCGTGTGTGTGTGTGTGTGTGTGTGTGTGCGTGTGTGAGAGAGAGACAGAGAGAGAGAGAGGAGGGTGCTTAAGACGAATAGACAGAGAGAGACCGAGTTAGAGCGAGAGCAAGGTGCAAACGTTGCTCAGCCTCCTCATTGCAGCCGCGACAAGCAGCCAGAGAGGAACTCCAGTCTAACCGTTGGCAACAATAGACTACTGAAAACACAGTTTGACTCGTCAAAAGATCTTTGCCAGAAACATTGTCAGTGGGAGAAAGCTGCTCAAGGACCAGGGAGAAGCCGATAAGGTGAAGATCTAAAGGCAATTACAACACCGGCTTCTAAAACAAGGTAAGTTGAGAATCTTGGGCTTAATAGGCTAAGTGTTCTCTTCTCTTAGCAGCTGTGCTGCACTTGAGAAGTCTGACTGGGGAATGGGAGGGGGCTCAGGTAATGAATTGGTTTGTGGGTTGTGCATCAACCAAAACATTATCATTCTGAGCTTCAGAATGAATGTCAGGTTACCAAAGTCACATCAGGGAGCAGACCGGATCTGGTTGAACAAAAGCTGTATTCTTCTTTGATTACATCATTTGCATGCATTTGCATATGCATTGAGTATATTTCATTAAAACAGTACTCCTGAAGTAGTATCAGTTTTTTGCAGTCATGTTGTTTTGAATGATTCACAAGTGCAAGTACAGTGAGTAAAAACATTGCATGGATGGTTTTAAAGAAGTTGGTTTCATATGCTCTTTTGACACTAACTATGATTGCAGAACTTTATTTTCAGTATTTGTCATTTAGATAATGACATAGATTATAGTTACAGAGTATTATAACTGGTCTATATGATGCATTCAAAATTATGTGGAACTTAATACTGTATAAGCATAGTAATAGTACAAATATGTAAAATATTTTACAATGTATATATCGCTGGAGTATAAATCTTAGCTTTATATTTAATATGATTTATTTATTTTTTAATATGATCTATTACTTTTATGTATTATAATTGTGGTCTATATTACTGTATATAGAGCATGCACAAGATTTATTAGTATTTACTGAATATAAAAATGTGACTATCAGAACAATTTGAATTTATATATATATATATATATATATATATATATATATATATATATATATATATATATATATATATATATATATATATATATTTAAGATTTAATATATGGATACAATATTTTAAAAAGTGTACCGTAGATATTGTTATTTTGTGCTGTTTAAAAAAATGTAAGATGTAGACGTTGGTTCATCTCAAATACTAAGTATTACATATATCACCAGTTTCCTTCAGATCTAGATGCAGTTTGTATTAAGAAACAATCAAGAATGATTTAATTGCTCTGTGCCTTTTTTTTTTTTTTTTTTTGTACATAAATACTTTCTGAAAGCCAGCCTCACTGTACCCCAGAGTGAGCAATTATTCTGTGCAGTGGACAAACTTTCCATCCAAAAGTAGGGGATGCTGTTATGGGCAGATAATGATGTCACCATCCCTCCTGTGGATAAACTGGCTGTTTATTTCTTCCACTACATCCTGTGGCATCTTTTTCAGAGAAATATTCTCACACTTCCTGTTGTTCATCCATTCCTCCTCCCTGCAGAGCTGTACTGTGCGGAATGTTGTCATATTTCTTAAGTGTTTGATTTGTCAAAGTCAGTTGAACATATTGTCCATGGGCAGAGAGTGTGGTATAGGCATGATATTAAAAATCTGGTATGGGGGAACCTTTCTACAGATTTATAGCTGGAGTATAAATCTTAACACCTCAGCTACAAGACCTTTTCTTCACCGCGCTGTCTCGTGAAAGACATATACCGCATGCCTCCTCTCACAGTGTAAGATGAGAGCCCAGGGGTACATGGTAATCTCTCCGTAGGTAGATCACACTTCTCCGTGGATCATTTCTTCCTTCCTCCTGCTCCTCTTTCATTAGTCTTAGGCATGATTTCAAAGCTTTCCCTGAGTCTGAGAATACAGATAACACACTCTGCTCCCATTAGCACGCAGAGCTATATATTAAACATGCAGATCAGAAGGCTCTCTCTCAAACAGCAGTCAAGTTTATGGAAATGTGAATCAATAATGTGGATAAACATTCATCTTTAAAATATGCTTTGGCTAACGGCACACTCAGTGCCAGAACAAAAGTACTGAGGAGACATGCAAATTCAAATGATGCTTCCACACAAGAAGATGTTTTTAAAAATGTCTCCTCTAGCAAGGACCACACCACAAACAAATATGTAAATAACCAGTTTATTGTTTAGAATGTTAACGATGAGTTGAAAAGGAATACAAAGGAGATAGGATGATGGTCAGGTTGATCTGGGCATCTGGAATTGATGGCCCAGAGAGACTCAGGATGGGGTCATCGTCTCGTTTGTATATTTAGGCCGGATCATTTTTGAGTAAACCATTCTTGTAAAATTCTGTAACACTACATTGTAATGACAAATCGTGTGATTATTGTAAGTCCTTCTGTGATTATTATTGATCTGCAGAGCTGTTGTCTATCCACCTTAAAATTCAGAAATGTTGCCATGTGTCAAATATTCTGACAATATTCTGTCCCCCTCGAATAGGGGACAGTTTTCTTCATGTGACTTGTTATATTCAGTGTGTATATATATATATATATATATATATATATATATATATATATATATATATATATATATGGTAACACTTCAGTAACATGCACATAATTGGGTGTAGAAACAATTTTCACTTAAATAGTAAATTTAACAATTAAGAAATGGCAAGTGAATTAAATTTGAAATTTTGTAGAATGTACTCTAATAATCTTTTTTTATTTACAAAAAAATATTTTTTTACAGTGTATATTTTTTGTAAGTACACCTCATAATTGAATATAATATTAGCACATCTCTTCAGCAATATCTTCTGTTAATCATGATTGCATGATAAAATTAGATTTTTTTTCTGATACTTTCCCCTCTCAGTGAGATTAATTAACATGTAGCGGCACACTTGTGGGAAACCAAACAGCACAACTGTGTTAGCCTATGAGGAAATTAATAATTTACATAATATTTCAGTCCAGGGCTTTGCCTTTGCACAATTCCCAGCAGTGACTGTGCTGCAGAAGTTTCCTCTACTCTTGCTATTACACTGCTAAATGGTAATTAAGCCAGGGCCCCATTTGCATGGCTTCTGCGGAAGAACACGGGTGTTTAAAAAGAAATCGGGCTGCATATATTGGACCACCCGAGGATCATTGTCCAAAATGAAAGCAGCTGCTCTCTTTGCGCTCGCTGTTCAGCTGCCATTAAATGGCTTTCAAGTTACTATTCTTTTTTTGCCATTGACTTAAATACAGTTTAGCTGATGGATCCATTTACCATAATGCTATGTTATTGCAGTTTGTGTGCATTTCTAATGTGCTCCTGCTGTTGAAATGACCCTTTTGAGCACTATTGACCATGTTCAGCATAAGCCAAGGACACGTTAGTCGACAAAAACTGTTGTTGATAAAGACAGTTCTACCACAGAGGCATTTCTCGTTCACCTCCTCAAACATGAAGCCGTGGTCCGTTCTGTCAAGGGTTCAATCTGTTTGATAAATGCTTCGCCGGCTCTGAGCTGTTTTGGTGTTCACCTTCTGAAAGCCACTCTAGCTTTAAATAATGCAAGGTACAATGAGATCAAGTAATAGAGAAAGAAAACTACTTAAACCCTTGCCCACTGCTCATGCACCTATATTTTTGCCACTCCTGCCTCCTTTTTCTGCCTGCATATATATATTCTAATCCTCCTGGAGATGATTGCCAGACTTCAATGCAGTCAGAAGGGGGAGCCGGTGAGCTCTTGCTTTGATTTGAAAATGCGCTCATGGCATGATGATCATTTCAGCATATCAGACAATGACTGTACTGCAGTGAGATGCTCTAAATTAATGGGATTAATGTTTATTTGGCTAATCTGATTAGTGAGTTAATCGGATTGAACTTGCTTCAGAGTGTGCAAGAAATCCTGTGAGTATAAAACTGATTCATCAACATTATTTAAAGGTGCAGTGTGTCTTTCCACACCACTAAGCATCACCAAACAGAATTTTCACATTAGGAATGTATTGCGATATGCGCTCACTTCGTCCACCATACCCCCACCCCAAATTTCAGTTACTGAATAAGAGAAAAATCTGAAAGCGCAAAATGATTTACTTGCAGAGAGCTTATCTGGTTGGCTAAAATATATATTTTTTCCTATCTCTCTCTCTCTTTTTACTTTTTGCAATGCCTATAACAGGTATGGTTCCCCAGGATACATATGCTAGTCATATCTGTCAGGTATTTAGTTGGAACATTTTATGTTTGGTAGTCAAGAAAAAAAAAATAAATAAATAAAAATAGCTTACAGCACATATAATAGTGAAAATGCAACAAGTCAGCACTTTGGTTTTTGTGTGTTTTATTGGCCTTCTATCAGGTATACCTGACATGTAGCCTGACAACTTTAGATACATTTCCAACTAGTGGCATATTGAAAGGCTTTGCTGAGCCAAAGAAAATCAGCAATCAATATAGGGCTTAAAAAAAAACAATGTTATATAGTGCTCAGTGACAAAGAACATTTGACTTATCAGCTCGCATTCGATCAGGGCCAGCTAACAGGGCGATTGATTGCTCTGTAAAGCTCTGGAGGAAATGGAAGGAATGAATAAATCAGGAGTGAATTACAAACACATAGATAAGAGCCAGGTATTAGTTTGGCCCTATCAGGAACAGCCAAGTGTGTTGATCTACTGTGTGTTCTTAAAGGAGAAGTATCTTAAAGAGGACAGGAAGTGAGAAGACAGCAGGCAGTCACCAGCCGAAGGTGTTCAACACTACTGGGGACAATGACAAATAAGACAGGTTTCATTTTTCCATCATGTGTTTTGTTGAGAAAGCTCAATTGGAATTCATTATTTTGAGTTAACATTATGACTTATAACTGAACATACTAATTTAAGGTGATTCATTTTTTTTTATTTTTTTTTTACAAATTAAACTGAATATGTTAAATTAGCCAATTAAAACATGGCAAATAAAGAGAGAGTCTCTTTTGTTTGATTAAGATGTATTTAATCAATTAATGTGTCATTTAATTGTTTAATGTGTTATCATAGTATTATCTGTCCATGTGGTTTCAGCACTGAAACTGTGATTAAAAGTTCACGCTTTGAACTGATCTGTGGCAGACATATGAGCTCAAATAAATAAATAAATCATGTTTTTCTTTTTTTAAATTGCCTGTATGTTTATCTCACCCAAAAGATACTGATTAACAGAATGCATGTCTTTCAGGAACTGTCATCTGCCAGAAATATCCAAATTATGGATAAATTTGTATTTTTAATAAGCACCCAGTTCACACATTTTTATTTATTTTTGTATGTTTTAATGCATTACCTCTTTAGCCAGAGCCATCTTTGATTTCCAGTGAGGGTGAGGTCACATTTATTTCAGCCAATCAGGTTTGCTGCAGATCTTGCGCTTGTTAATTGACATGTAATTAAGGAGTATAACAATTATTTGCTCTGGTGAAGATTCCATCTGTTTTCAGTTAGTTAGAATTGTATCGTTAACTTAATATGTTATCTGCTCACAAGTTTCCTTTGCTAAATGTTGGGAATGGAGATGTGCCAGCTCGTGCTCACATTTTATTTGTAGCTCTCTAAACACACCCTCGGTGATACAGATGTGAGTCTACATGTTATATGAATCTTTCTGATACAATGTCATTTTCAATTATTCGTAGTATTCTGACACTTCAGCAGGATTCTGGAAGCGACATGGCCAATGGCTGCTGTCACAAGAAATCATCGACAAAGTGTCAAATATATATTGCTAAAGGACACAGGGTACAGCAGCCATGCAAAGTACAGCTCGCCATGGTGTAGGGGGGGGGGGGGTGCGTAAATGTTTATCTTCTTTTATTCAGAAACATTACTTACCAAAATTGCTTGTATTCATTATTGCAGCCCGTAATGACATAAAACAAATGATTTTAAAATGACTTCTAGGCAGTGCTAGTAATTACAGCAGTGGAACTGATTATATTCATCCAATAATTAAACAAATATCATTGATTTCCCACAGAGGGACAGCCCAGCTCCCAAACACCCATCATCCTCCTTCCACTCCAGCGTCCTGTTCTCCCTGAAGCAACAGGCCAATCAAACGACTGCGATTTGAGAAGCGCAATAAAAGTCAGACACATTGATATTCTGTGCAATGGTCTTTCCTGTCCCTTTGTCAATAGATAAAGATTGAAAAGAGGGGGTTTGTTGAAAAAATGGATGTATATCACACACAGCCCTTCTGTTGTAGCAGGAATCAGCTGATCTGTTATGTGGATATTTGCTCTGACCTACTGTTTGGAGTTGTGTGACTGGCTTGTGTTGGTCTTTCCCTCTCTAGTTTTCCCCATCTGTGCGGGCAGATGGATGAACACTCCCACATAAAGTTTTCTTTGCCAATTGCTATCCTTCCTGCTTTGTAGTTAAAAGAGAAAACTGAAGCATTCTTGGATCCTTTGTATCTTTGCTAAGCGGTCCATCTCATCTATCATTTCATTGCCTCTTTCATGGACGTTTCAGGCTAACTAATAAAGTCTTGATTTGTTAGCTGAATGCATGCGGAATGATATCAGCCTGTGTCTTATTTGAATGGACAAGTGCATTCAAGTGATCGTCTGGAGACTGGATCTTTAAACAAAAGCCCACACAATTGCTGACAAGTGTAATATTTAAATATATTCTGCCTGCCGAGTCGGGGAAGAATTGCAAGCAGACTTAAATTCAAATACGCCGCAGAATGGCTATGTTGTCATTTGATGTAAATTCCTTTGGTCATCATTGTGTTTGTCATAGAAAGATGAACTGTTTGGAAATGCCTCTAGGCATTTCAAAGAGACTTTTAGGACAGTCTTTAAAATGATAGTTCATTTACTCATGCTCATGTTGTTCCAAACCTGTTTGACTTTCTGTTATAGGATGCAAAAGGAGTTGGATATTAATGTTGCTTTTTCCATACAGTCAAAAGTGAATGGTAACCAGGAGCTGTGAAGCAGAAAATTTAATAAAATAAAATATTTGATTATGTGCATATCAAATTTGGCATGTTGAGACTGTTTAAGAGTACCACCTTTTTAATTTCAATGCCGTCAAGCATGCTGGAATGCTATATTGAAATATATTGTGACAAATAATGCAAATTATATAATGTTTCAATATTTTATTCACACAAAAGTAGCAATATAAAAATCAATATATCAATAAAATGTATGGTGTTTTTTGCATTTTGGGATACATTCCCCTTTCACTTTCATTGTATGAAAATAGGTGTGTAAAACATTCTGTTTAACCTCTCATCTTGCCATCCACTGAAGAAAGAAAATCATACTGGTTTGGACAACATGAACAGATTTTATTTAATTTTTTTCTTCATAGTGGATTCTGGGAAATTCTCTAAAATAAAATAATAAATGTAGTACTATGCAGAGTTTCTGGTAAAATTGCTCAAGAATTCAACCAGCACACAGTGGGTTATTAATTCCGTCCAATACTTCCAACATCGAAAAGTATAATGTGATTTATTTATTTTTGCTGTCATCCTATTCACTGTTTTTCAGGGTTTTATCTCATAGAAAATGAAGCCGCAATGGTTTGTGCATGTTTTTAAGCGGTGTTAATGTGTGCTGCCCTATGGAACACACACCCTTGCAGAAAACATCTCCAGACTGATTAGTGTTTATAAAATCTAGCCACGGTCTGTGCAGCCTGACTTCATATTTCACATTACATTAACCAACCAGCCCAGCAAGAGAGTACAATGAGGCTTTTTTGGGGGGCTGGCAGTGTGTGCGTGTGGTACAATGGAAGAGCTGTTATGAAGGAAAGGACACTAGAATTGGCAACAGGTCTTTGTTCTAATCAGGCTGTCTTCAATAGGCACTTTCGTCTTCATTTCAAGGTAGTGTTTATGCACTACCATGCACTCCTTGGCACCTTTTTTAAAAGGATTCATATTATTCAATATAAGTTTCTGGTGTAAGCTCAAAATACTCAACAGATCTTTTATTATATCATTTTGAAAATGCCAATTTTGAGAGGAAATAGGAAACATGCTGTTTTTTGGGCCTGTGTCTTAAAATGCAAATGAGCTGCTTCTGCCCACCCCCTTTTCCAGAATAGAGCTGCGCCAATACAGCTCTTAACTGCTAAAAACATGGTTTGTTTCTGATTATCATGTTTTTTCATGCATTTTAATGTGATTTTAAACTTGAGATATACGGTTTTCTGAGCACACGGACAGAAAGCGACTGTCCCAGCATGTTCATTCACATGCGTTAAAAACACACACGAGTTACAAAAACAGCCGGTTATGTCTGTGAAGGTAAACTGCTGGGAAATAAATCGCTTGTTTATTTCAGATCTGTGTGGCAGCAGCAATATACAGTAAATAAATCAATAAATCCTCTGCTCTGTTGTCTCCTCTGAGGCTGGGACTCTAAATAATGTTCTGTGCTCATCTGTGCAACCAAAGATAGAACAGTTAACATGTTTTGCTCAAACTTTCACCATGGCATTTGAGCTGGTACACTGTTGTTGCTTGGGAAATCAAAATGAAGGCACAGTGGATGGAAACTTACATATTACGGGGCAGTAATGTTATAAGGAATAATGTTACTTTTCCTAAACTCAGGAGACTTAGATGAGATTCTCATACATCTCTCATTTTAGTATCAACAGCATTTTAGATATTGCTCCTAAAATTCCTTAGGAGAAATGGAGGTAGACACAAATGAGACATGAGAAAAATCTGAGAAAAAAAATGAGTCAACACAGAGAACAGAGTAACATAGAATATCTTTTTGTTGTCTTGGTGCAATCTCAAGACTCCATTATAGGAATATTTTATTTCTCACTGGTTGCTCTTTCACCTCAGGAGACTTAGTTGTGATTTTTGTGTTTTTCTCATTTTAGTCTTAACAGTGTTTCAGATGTTTCTCCTAAAAATCTAAAAATCTACAACTGAGACACGAGAAAGTTCTGAAAGAAAGGAATCCAAAATGACAATGGGAGATAAACGTGAGATTTCTTAATTGTCTTGCTGAATTCTCTTGCAAGACTCCATTATAAAAATGTTTTACTGCTCAGAGGTTGCTGTTGGTTTTTTATTGCAATGGGGGTTTTTCACCTTTCATAGTCCGGATAGTAGGAGAGGAGACAGGAAACAATTGGACAGTTGAGAATTGAATAGGAGCAGGAAATTCCTTTAGCTGGGATTCTAACCCATGCTGTCTGAGGTGCAGTTGTGCTTTCACATTGATGCTCTGCCCACAAGGCTATGACTCTGACAGAGGTTACTCTATGCTCAGGATGCTAAGGGCTGATTCTCTTATATGTCTCATTGAGATAGCAGCTTTGTTTTAAGATGTCTTCAGTTTTATTTTAGGAGAAACGTTTTACTTTTACTAATGTTGTAAAATCTACATTTGATCTTAAAGTAACCTCATTTCTGTCTAGGATAAATATTTGAGATTTTAAAGAGATCTCAATTATGATTTTTCTTTCCTGTGGGTTGCCACATCAACAATGAAGTTAAACCTAATGTTTGTTTTCTTGAGCTAAAAAAAAAAGTAATAAAATAAAATAAATTAATAAGCCTTATTAAAACAAAGCTAGTGGGTTAAACATTTTCACATTTGTTTGGTTGGTAGATGCACCGGGGACCTGATTATAGCACTCAAATCAGTGAAACTCGAAAAGTCAGATTTTCATGGTATGTCACCTTTAATTTAATTAAATTTTTTATTTTATTATATGTACATATACATAATTTTGTGTTAGGAAGAAACTTGGCAACATGATTGATGTAATGGGGATGAGTAACACATTTCCTTCTTTTTTTCAACTGTTCTGGGACACTGGGGTTACTGTGATTCAGTTTTGCAAAATTACTGTAATATATATTGTTAGTACATTTTATCATTTATATATATATATATATATATTATTAAAATATTACTCACCCTTATATTGTGCTAAAACCGTGGACATAGAAAAATATTCCTGAACATAAAAGATTTATTTTATTTTATTATTATTTATTATTCATATTATTATTATCATTATAATTATTATTATTTTTTTATTTTTTTGAAGAATATTGACTGATTTGTTGGTTGCAGGTGAATCAGTGTACCGGATGCAGCCTATAAAGCTTTACTCAGTACAGGTGAAATATAAAAGACATTTTATGAGAGGTATCACAGTCTCCTTGACTAAATATAAATCTGACTCTCTGATATATCTTCTTGTGAGGTGAAACTCTCCAAAGGACATCTGTTTGTTGTGGTGGCATATTTGTTTGGTGCAAATTATTTATATGCTGAGATCCCAAAGACAGCAACAAAATGACATTTCCATGCATTACGCTCGATATTCATTTGACCTCAATGTGTATTGACTTTGAGCACTGGAGCGAGACAGAACTGTCTAACCAAAATGCACAAAAAATGAGTTGACCTTTTACTCTCCATGTCCAAATCTAGGATAAAACGATTGAACTCTATATCTAAAAGCACAAAAGCATGCATAATGCATTCTGAAAAAGTGCATATTGTATAACTATAGTATTTAAAAAAATGAACACTAGGTTTCTTTAAATAGGTCATATGACATTGCTAAAAAGGACATTGTTGTGTATTTGGTGTAATACAATATGTTTATGCGGTTTAAGGTAAAAAATGAAATGTACATTATTGTTTCTCATCTATGCCATACTGTGATGTCATCTCCCAGCACGATGAGGGGCGAAACCAATAAAACTCATTACAAACGAGGCATATGTTGCATCCAGTGGGAATATAATTACTGATTATAATTACTTACGCTGTCTTTTTTTTGCATTGCGTATCGCGCTGTGTTAACATAAGACCATGTCTGCATTTGTGATCGGAGAAATTACAAACAACAAGCGCTACTCTACGCTGCTTAACCCTTCCAAAGTGCACACACACACACACCGTAAACACACACTCAGAGCAGTGGGCAGCCATTTATGCAGTTGGGGGTTCGGCACCTTGCTCAAGGCCTGTACATTCACTCTCCCCACCTACAATTCCTGCTGATACAAGACACAAACTCACATCCTTTGGATTACAAGTCCAAATCTCTAACCATTAGGCCATGACTTCCCCATCAACAGCCTTTGTGCCATTGTAGGCTACTCTTCCAGGATCAGGAAACAGTCCTCCATAAAATGTGCTACACACATCTGAATATTTGGGTTGAACTGTTCTGCAACAGTGTTGTAAAAACAACTTATCCACTGATTTCTAGTTGTGTCCTCTTTTGGAAGGCCAAACAAAGTAGTTTCTCTTTCACACAGAAACAAACAGCGTCTCCACAACATGGCATTTGCGGCAGCAACAATACTACAGCAAGAATCAAAGTTACGCCTTTTTTCTTGGCTAAAACATTTGGGCCGTGTTATGCAAGTCTTCCCACATCTTAACATAGACATGTAGGGTTGTGTTAGAATGAGGGAATGGACAAGTCTTAACTTTTATAAAGAATAAAAGAGGGTTTGAGACTCTAGTCTTTGCAACTTTAGGGTTCTTATCTATCCACTTATAAAGCTTTACTGTTCTACCAGTCCAGTCCTCACAGCATACAATGAAGGCACAACTTCTTTGTATTCCATGATCATTCAGTTTTGCCTCTGAATTAAAATAAGAAGTTATTCATGTGTTCTATTTGTTTATTCATCTATTCATTATCAGCTTGACTGTTTTTTGTTTTCTTGGGTTGCTGCATCAAATCTATTTTTTACACACTTTGTGTTATTCATCAGCAAGCTTGGGGAATAACAAAATATTGTTTCTTTCTGTAAAAAATAGGGGGGGGGGGGGTAGTGATTGCTAGCAGTATGATATTAGTGGGTCTTGAAGCCAACCAAAAATATATATTTTTATTTTTTATAACACACACCAAATTTTTTGTTTTCGTAAATGTCATTTTTTTTATTGTTTTTAAAAAAGTTATTTGTAAATGTAAATTTTTCAAAATATTTAGGTTTGTGATATTTGTTTTTCTCTCCTTATTGTTTGCCTATGAAATTAGAATGAATAATTAATAATCTGTGGCAGTTTTTTTTTTTTTTTTTTTTTTTGCAGTAGCCCTATTTTGGCAGGTTGTGCTGGTTTAGAAATACATTTTACCTCACATTTTACAGCCTTGAGCTTGTTGCTGGTCACTGAGCCAGTCAAATTGTTAGACCCACAAGAAGTTGAAATCACCAAACTGAAGATGAGAAGACATCTGTCTATTGAGATAAGGCACAAACCATTTCAGAGCAGAATGGCAGCCGTTCAGTGCACAGGCACACAGTGGTTTAAAAAGCAAGAAGCCTTTGAAGTTTGATTATTCAAATTAAATCTAGCAGAGTTAAATGTTAAATGTGAGAAAAGTGAACTGGAAACAAACAAACAAAACAAAAATACAACTATTGAAGGGAAGGAACATTCCTCCCTTTCCCCTCTTTATTTTAATTTGGTATTTTTTATTTAACTGACAGCATTAACAGTACTAATGCAACACTTGCATGTGCAAAGTTGACACTTTCCTGTCCTGTTTGTGTGCTATCCAGCCTGCAGAGCCTGAAATGGATTAGATAAATGTTGTCCGGGAATATTTTAAGGAAATGCATGAGTCATGTAGGGGCAGTCATGCTTGAAATCGAGTGAAATCACATATTCAGGCAGACATGTTGGATCACATACACACTTATTGTCAGCTTCTAGTGATCGCCCTCCCTCCTATGTCCTCTGATCATTCTTACATCACCAGAATAAAGGTGCAACTCATGGGATAGAATTGTGAAGAGCTTACTATAACAAAGCTCTTCAAATGTCACTGCTTTTCAAATCTGACCATAATTTTCAGTGCACCTTTATGGTGGAGAGACCTTCGGACAGTAGAATCAATTATGTTGCAAAAGAAACAGTGAAGTGGAGGATAAAAAAGAGGTCACATTTATGTCATTAAAATGCAATTGAAGAGCAAGAATGAAATCTCAGTGGACTTTCTGGGGGGTGATGTTCTTGAGAGAAAATTACATTTTTATCCTGACGAACATCAGTGCTAGTTTAGAGCCCAGCGTTCACACAAATCAACTTTGATAAATTTGGCATTGCATGTATCGTGTCATATTCTGTTCATGTCTTTGGCATCAGGTATCATAAATTTACAACAAATAATTTGATTTATTCAATTGTATTGGCATATTATTATTAGTGTTATTTGTTCTTGTTGTTGCTGTTTGTTGACTGAAAAAGCAACACTGGCTCAACAAATCCTGCATGTCCAACAAAAGGCAGACAGAAGGAAAAACCTGTTTGAGTTGATCATTTTAGAATGCATATTTTTTGGCATTGGTGGCACTAAAGCACATACTTCAGCTATAAAACGAGAGATTAAAAGAAGAGCTTTCAAGAAAAGCAGATGAATACAGCGAACTACATGAATTCCTGACATCTAAACCAACATATCTGTCCTTTCATGTGGAGAAGCTGCTCGTTTAAAGCCTTAAGCACTTTATATGTCTTCACTGTACAGCTCAAAGTATCCAGATTGCTCAAATAAAGAAGCATAATGCTCTTTAAAAAAGGCTTCCTCAATCACAGAGGCTTCATTATAGATATTCCTTATGGACAAGGTTACAGCATATTTCTAAGTTGTCTTTTTGTGCATCGAGATGGAGTTCAAAACAAGCCAGAGCAGCCACAGTTCTCCAACATCCATTTACCTATTTTTTCTCGGAACGCTGCTTCAAAATAATCTAAACCCACCAAGCTATTAAATAACAATAATAACAGCAAGTCCTTGTTCATTAGGCCATATCTGTCAGTTGCAATGTGGCTGCTGGGAGACAAATTGGTGAGCCCAAATTATCTAGCAAATACCCTCATACTTCTGTTCTACAGAGACAAAACTCGATATATGGAGAAATGAAGGAAGGATTGATAAACACCTTTAGGCTTTTCAACTGTTCTGTTCTGAACAAGCATGACCGTTATCAAGCGCAATATCAGAATTTTTGCACTTTTAATTACATTGAACATTCTGGCCCACCAGCAGATTGAATTTTTCAGCAAAGGAGTATACACAGACTTCGAGGTCAATATATCTAATCCAAAAATGCATATATCTTTGATTTAATGATGTTTAGGATTGTGTAAGTTCACTGTAATTCCACTACAAGGTTTGTGCGACACAGAGAGCTACACTACATCATACATTATTCTTCAAAGAAAGAAATGAAGGGCTTTCTCTCTAAACCATATCTCTCCTGCCACTGTGTTATTTATCTTGAAATGCAATGTTTAATGGCAGTTTGCTATTCAACACTTCATATTTAAAAAGTGGCACATTTACTTTCACAGAAATTGAGATTTCAACCATTTTTAAACTACTTGTGAGAAGAATTCATGTGAAATCTGTAAAAATGATGTTGATGCTTTGGGTCAGGAAAAAAATGTATGTATACTTAACTTTCTATCCATCTATCTATCAAAGAATCATGGGAAGAAGAAAAAATATAACTTTTATTAGAATGATTAGAATATTAGCATGATTTCAGAGACTGAAAGTAATGGCTGCGGAAGCTTTTCAGCTTTGCCATCAAATAATTAAATTAGATTTTAAAAAATATTAAAATAGAGATTAGTTGTTTTAGAGATTAGTTGTGCAATAATGTTTCACAATATTACAGATTTTACTGTATTTTTTTTTTCTTCTTCTTCTTTTTCTTTTTTTTAAATCAAATTAATGCAGTCTTTGTGAGCTTATGATGAGACAGAGTCAGTTTTGACCTTAAAAATTCTTAAAAATAAAAGACATAAACTTGCCTTCATATAACAAAATGAAAAACAAAACAATGAAACCTCGTACTTTTAATAAAATTTATGAAGCTGTAGAAAAAGCTGCCCTTACATCATTGTATTTGCAAATAGTTATATTCTTCGTGAGTGGTTTAAGCTAATTTAAGCTTTAATATGAAAATGTAGTAACTTTTTTTTATATAAGATATTTTATATTCTTTCTTCATCTCTTTGAAAAAAATAACAGCATAACGGTCCTAGGCAATAAAATTAAATAAAAATGGTTTGCATAAATTTTGTTTTCAATTAGGCAGAGAGGTGAGGGAGAATATTGGGGTGAGGTGAGGACTAGTATTTTTAAACAAAGCCAGGACCTGCATAAGTAGTCCCCATTTCCTCTGTCTCAGATGTCTCAGAACTTCACGACCCCCACGTCCCCTGTACTGTCAATGCTGTTGCCAAGGAAACGGGTGTCAGGCTTAGATGAAGAGTGTTGTATATAGACAGGGCTCTCAGGTCTGCTGCACCCTCTGTCCAGTGTTTCCCATTAGGTGTGGTCCAGACTGCTAAACAATGGCATCGCGCTAAATAACCTTCTTTGCCCCCGAGGAGGCCTTTTATGAATTCAGCGGTTACAGAAGCGGACTGTGAAACAGTCCACTGAGTCTCCAGATCATGTAACCACTCAATAAACTGCCAAAAGTCCAGCTGGCGATATCCCAGGGCTCCCGGGCAACTGCCGTAAATTAGTGCCCAATCCCAGTCCCTGCTGACTGAGGAACAGTGTTTAGACTCTGTGTACCCACTGGCAAAAGCAGCCCACCTGCGCACATGAGCCCAGGTCTGTGGCACTTCATCAGCTGACGTGGGAACAGAGCGAAATGTTGCTTCGCTGGGGTAACAAAAGCTTTCAGTTAAATGGCTTCAGCTGTGAGTTTTAGCCAACATGTATGTGGACTAGGAACTTTGTGTTAAACACGACTGGCTTTACACTGAGAGTGACAGAGGCCATCAGGACATTCGCATGGGTGTAGCTGGCCATGTTGTAACGCTCTCCCATCGTCTTCCTTTAATGCTTCTGCGCTGGTTTATTATCGTTAAATAGCCGATTCGAGCCGATTTGATTTGAAACCATTTTTTCCATACATTTCTTCTTCTTTCTTTTTTTTTCCCTGTCTTTTTTTCTATTCAACTCCTATTTCTTGTATTTCATATAATTCTTTGCTTTGCTTTTTATATTTATGTGACGAGTGGGGCGGGGCCAAGGGACGTGGGACCGAGCGAGCCGGTGGAGTGATTGGAGATGAGCAACACCTGCGACACTCACTGGTCAACTGGTCAGGCTGGGAGTCAATCTTAAATCAGCTAAAGACGAGCAAACTAGTTTAAGAACAATCTGCTGGGGATTTTCTTTTCATACTGTCTTTTCACCTCAATTGCATTCCTTTGTCTTTCCTTTCCTTTCTTTTCTTTTCTGTACTGCACTTAGTTCTCTTATCTTCTTCCTTGCATTTTTTATGTTCTTTTCTCCTACCTTTTTCTTTTTTATTCTTTTCATGATGATCATAGGGTTGCAGTAATTCTCTACCAACAGGACTCTGCAGAACAACAGGCAACATTGTTTTGTTTATGCTCCGCTTTTCATGCTGGGTCCTCATCCTTTTATTTCTCTGGATCTCAGCGTTGCTAATTATTCAGAACTCTTGTTGGTATCGACAGGCAAAGGACAATTGCTTCTCCAGTCACATGTTTTAAGCAAACACTCTTGTCATGCTTCAAATACAGAGCAGTCAGTAGCCATTTAGGGGGCAATAAAACACTAGATCCCAGAGGAAAAGTGCTCGGCGCCATTGGCAGTGGAAGCCGAATCTCAATACCTCTCTCTCTACACTACATCCCCTTTCTCGCTGGCGTCTTGCACCTGCCGAGCAGCTGAAACTTTTGCACTGTCATGGAGACGTCAACAGTGTTCGAGGCCAAGCGACAACCATCAAATCCCTCTGAACTCCTTCCAAATCCATCTATCTTCCTAATCTCCCCCACATGGCTTGTAGATAGTCAGCTTGGGATGTAAGTCTTGGCCAGAGAGTTCTCCTCTCATCTTTGTAAGCTTGCAAAGCTCTGAAGGGCACGTTAGGTCCAGCAGCACTGCTTCTGTCCCTGCGTTTCAACCTGCCATCCTGATCGGGTGCAAACATCTCCTCTGAGACACACTTGCCCATTTTGTCTGGCTTTACTTTCTCTCTCACTTCTGCTCTTCTGACTCACAGGTGCTGGGTGTCACTTTCATCTCAGCCTCCTACCTTTTATTAACTCATAACTGGGTTGCATGTGCCTGCTGTTCCTACATACTGATAAAATACCGTATATGCTGTGACATCATGCTGACCTCTTGTGACAGATTAGCTCTTTGTGGATAAAGCAAGGATGTATTGTGATGGATGCACAACCAAAACAATGTATTCTATACTGTTCACCTAAACAACACAGTGTTGCCTACTAGAAGTAAAGCATCAAGCCTATTTTTGTTACATATAACTTGGTGAACTCCGAAGAAAATTTGGTGAAAATGCAGTATGAACCTATATTTCAACATATACAGTATATTTGAAATGTAGACTTTAAGAAAGAAAGAAAAAATGGATTAAACAGCATTTTACTTTTACCTTTTTGGTAGAAGCTTTTATCCAAAGTGTGTGTTCTCTGAGAATCAAACCCACAACATTAGTGTTGTTAGCAGCATGCTCATTGAGCTCGAATGACTTGTACACAAATGCTTTATATTTAGTAAATCTGACTGAATCTAAATGATTTAGACTATTTAAATTTCAAATGTAGAATATTGCCAATGTGTCAAAATACAACATAAAAAGTGAAATAAATAACTACAAATATAGTCATGAAATTTAAAAGAAAAAATCAACAATTTAACATAAGATATATTGAATATAACTTCACATAACAATATAATAACAAAAAAGGCAGACACTGGCTTCCATTCTGTGTAGTCGATTCTGGTAACTTAATAATTTTCATTGGCTTTTAATAACCATTTAATCATTTATTATGCCTTTATTAGTTCAGTAACACATCAGAAACACTCTTAGTGTTAAAGCACAACATTAGCCTGTATAATGCTGCACAGAGCACTGCTTCTAGGCGTGACATGAAACAGGATTCAGACTGGTCTCGAATCCAACCCTCTGTGGCTTGGCTCTGTGGGGGTTGGTGGTGCGTTTGTGTTCAAGGAACTGTGGTGAATGATTAATTGTAAAGAGAGCTGTGAAAATCACTTTGTTAATTGTGTGGGAGGTTGAAGAAAAAGCACGCAGAGATTTTCTCCTTCAAAATCTGCGTCTACCGAGCTGCTTCGCTTTACAGTTTTGCAGCTGTCCGTTTAAATCTATGTTCTGAAAGCGTGCTCAGTGTGCTCCTGAAAAACAATTAGGGATAAGCTACTTATTTCAGCGTATTTGCTGAAAAAAAAAAAAAAAAACTCAACATGTGCATCATAAAGCATATTTATCAAGACAGAGAGCATATGAAGAGCACCAACTATTTGTATAGGTAAACAATTTTTTGCCTGATTGTTGCAAAGCAATGCTCATAAATTCCTGCACTTTTTATGTATGCATAGAAATTCTCTCGAGGTAGAGTTATGGCTGGGAAAATATGCCATAGTGTACTTCTTTAGTTCACAGTACTTCAGTCTTTGACATGAAACAAATAGGCGTCCTTATATAGCCATTTATAGCCTGTCCTGAATAGAGCTCCTCAGAAAAAAATAAAATTGTATCTGTGTGTAAATGCAGTTTGGATGGAGGTAGGAGCTCATTTACCATGCTGTCTGATGAATGATATTTCTTACTGACTGAACAGCTCAAATATCACCTTTTGTGAGAGGACAAACGCAGATGAAACAGCAAAACAAAGAGAAACGGGTCTCCAGACTGTGATTAAACTGCTTCCAAATGAAATACACATTTGTGACGATAACTGAAAATGTAAGTTTGGAATACTGTGTGTATTCATATAAGAATTCATCAAATGTCATCTCGTTAGGTGGCAAAATTGAATGCTTGTGTTTCATATGTATATATATAACTGGTGAAAGATCTAATCTAAAGATTTGTGAAACACTACCGAAGACAGTCGGCATGATAGTGGTTTGAATCAGATTTACTCAGCCAGTGAATCATTCAGAGCCATAATGAGTTCACCACTGACTCCCTAACTGAAAACGGAGTCATTTTTCAGTCCGATCCATTTATAATGAGACACACCACAATCCATGCTGTCTAATTAAAAAATGAATGACTCTTATGAACAAGTTTTTTATGAGTTAGTCAAAAAGATTTGGAAAGCACAACTAAGGTCACTCATGAGATAGCAGTTTAAATCATAGTCGGTAAATCATTCGTTTTTTTCGAGCCGTCACTAAATCTCAATCATTCGTTTTTTTCGAGCCGTCACTGAGCTACCAAAAGTGTCATTTTTCATTTAGGTCCATTCTGAATTAAATAGTTATTGTGATGTGCACACAAATTTCTTTAGTGTAATTGTTCATAAAAAAACGTTGTAGCTGATGCATATTGGTAATAATTTCAAAAAACCCATTTAAATATTTACAAATAATTATCAGCTACTCTTTTTCATAGTTGGATCATGGATCATGGGAGTGAAATCATCAAATTAGGTGTCTTAAAAAAATACACACACTACACTTAAAAAAAGAAGAAAAAAAAGAAAAAAGATGTGTTATATATATATATATATATATATATATATATATATATATATATATATATATATATATATATATATATATATATATATATATGTGTGTGTGTGTGTGTGTGTGTGTGTGTGTGTGTGTGTAGAAATTGATCAAATAAACATAACCTAAATTGTCATATTCTAACCTAAAATGTCCCTGCATTAATGACTGTTAGAAGTGAAGCTAAAATAGATAACTGCACTTAATGAACTTGAGATTCCCTGAATTACTGAATTCTTTATTGAGTGATTATGTAATTTAGCAACTGAAATAGTCTTTTGGTTCCAAAAGGTTTAATTTGAGGAATCATATAGGTCTGTAGTATTTTTATTTTTTAGTCTGGAGCCCTGAGGAATGCTGACATTTCACTTAAATTCCCATACAACAGTTCAAAAAGCTTGCATTCATTAGCGAAGTAATGAGTACGAAGTTATGACGGCATTTTAGAATTCACTCCATAAACCCCATAAAGCCAATCTTTGTCGAAGAAAAATACCTCCCTGTCAGAACCAGGAGGAAATATCACAGCCATATTTCACATTTTATTAACATAATTTTGAAGTCGCCCAGGGCTAGATTTGTATTTATACTGCGTGAGCGCCCTAGCTAAATCTCAGCTGAATTAAATTCAGTGCCTCAAAGTAACTGTGACATTTTGGCTGCATAAATATTATCCTCACCCTCATGAACACTGATTAATTACATGGCCTCCATAAACTAAAAGGCAACAGTTGCTGGTGTGTATGCTATATTATTGGCTTTCCTTCAATTTTTCATTTTTCACAGTCTGTGCTTGTGGTCTCTGTGAACTGCCCAATTAATGTAATGTGCTCAAGTCTTTAATGCCCACTCTATTATAAAGCAGTAAAAGATTCCTTTCTATTCATATTTTCCCTGCGTAACTTTACCTGACCTTTCTAAAGGCCTTTCTTCCATATTTAACTGCATTGGTCCGTACAGTACAGTAAGAGCGAGTCAGTTTCTTTCTATAGTGTGTTGAAAGCCAATCAGTTTGTTCAGAATCAAACAGATGGAACAGAAACTTCTGCTGTTATTAAAAAAAGCCTATAATCATGTCAGTCAGACTGAGGTTAAACTACAGGAATTCACACTCAGATGCACAAGTTTAAGAGCAAAGTGGGGTTTAACAAGTCCAAATATCTCAAAGCTGCTCTCGTAATTCAACAATGCTGTAACGATATACCCTTTGTAATAATCGGGAAGAAGGAGGCGGGAACCGGCGCACAATCAAAACATAATTTTAATATTCAAAAATAAACACAACAGCGCGTCAGCCCCTCACGGCGACTGACGCGCACAAATAAAAGCAAACACATAAAATAACGTCCCAGGCCTGGTCCTCTCTTGTCCTTCACGGTCGTCGCTCCAGTTTTATATCCTTCCATCCCCTACGTGGGACTCAAGACCGGCGGTGGGGCGCAGGTGTAGCTCATCTCCAATCACTACACCTGGCCTCACTCCTCGTTCCCACGCCTCTCGGCCCCGCCCCACTCGCCACAAATGCATTTTGCTGTCATATTCTGATTATGTCATGTTACTTCTGCTTCAAAGGCTCAGTACAACGTGTATAACTGAAAGCAACATCTTGAAACATGCAATGTCACAGAACACTACAACATACAGTATATATTACTTACTATTCTCTGAAATATTGCAAAAAGCCTTGTTTTTGCTAGGACCTATTTAGACAAGCTTCTGTCTTCTGCCTTCTCATCTGCCCTAAAATCTGCTATCAAGCTGTCATCCCACTTAAAAGCACATGATTATGTGACCTCTCTGCACATTTGATGACAACAGCACTGTAGTAAATCATCTGAATACTCAGTTTAATAGGTAATAATAAAAAATAAATGCTATAAACTATATTTGTAGCATCAAGTATTCAAGACTATAGTTTATAGGAACACAATGGGACAATCTGCAATATCAGTGGCAACACTAATAAGCCTTATGCCAACATTCATACATTTAAATTTGGAGAAGAACCTTATGTGTAGAATGTGGAATATTGGAATGTTTTTTTTCCACATTTATATCAGGCACATATGTGAATTTCAAAACAATAATTGCATTGCTCTCATCTCCATCTCAAGCTGAAGCTCATCTCTTTTGTCTCTTTTGTCAATAATTGCATTGATCTCATCTCCATCTCAATCTGAAGCTCATCTCTTTTGTCTATTTTTTCTATGTCATTCACAGGTACTTTGTAGACTCTCATGGTTGGTGCTTTTTCTTCATACTGAGAGTTTGCCAATTAATGTCTGTGGCATGATAGCACTGAATGCTGAATGCTGAACTGGTTGTCAACGAGTGTTTTAACATGAGTATTTTTATTGTGCAGCTGGGAAATAACCAAGTGTGAGGCAGCTGATATGATATGCAAAGTAGAACGGTTATCACTGTAAGCAAACTAGTGTGTGTGGACTGGAGGCCTTAATGTAGGTCATGACCAGTCGTTTAAAACACTTCATTATGACGAGTGTGAGTTCAAGACAACAGTCATCATTAAGGGATGTTAACATTGATTTCTTTGGCACAAAGGTGATTGTAGTTTTGAAATTTAAGCACAGCAGCCAGTGTTTGTGGGGTGTTGAAGATAGCTGAGGACATCAAACAGCTTACTAAGGTGTTCTCTCAGTACCCTGCCAGGGATTCCATCTGGGCCAATACATTTTCATAGGGTGACTTTTTGCAATGTCTGCTAATCTCAGCTACAGACAGCACCTGATCGTCATTTGGAGAAGTCGTATTCTTAGCTGCAGTGTTGTTGGCAGAGAAGTGGCTTTACGTCAGGTTAGGAGGGATCCAGGGTTGTGCAAGATTCTGAATTGAAGGTGTGGCTGCCTTTCAGTTTGCAAATTGGATTTTGAATTGGCCACGCCCCAAAGGAAGTTGCATTGGAATGACAGGAGGATGAGTTTACTGAATACAGTTCAAATAAATGCAACACAGCTAATGAAATCTATCTATCTGTCTATCTATCCATCCATCCATCAATCCATCCGTCCGTCCGTCCGTCCATCCATCCATGCAGGGATCACAGGAATGTTTGAAAAGTTGAGGACACATTTCATAGCTTGTCAGCCTGGTTCATGAATATTAATTAGGTAACATAAAAGGTAATTGGGTGACAGCTATATTAAAATAATCACTTACCAACTACATGTTCGCTCAGTTGACAGATGACGCATGCTCAGTTTTACTTGGGCCAACGATTCTTTTTTTTTTTCATGTTTTAGATGTCTCACTAATCTGACGCACCCAATTCAGGTCACGGAACACATTGCTAAAGAGCTGATATATTAAATCTGGTGTGTTAGATAAGAGAGACACCTAAAATGTGCTTTGCTGGAGGGTCTAACACTGTTTTAGCCTCTGTCTGTCATATGTACGGGCAGTCAGTGTAGACAGGCTCAGGTTTTCTGTTTGCATGCAGCTCCTGTCTGTTGAAGTCAATAGTTTGCTGACATGTGTTGTGTGAAACTAAGCTGGTCATCAAATACAACCACAAGATTCCTTGCTGACCCAGCCAGCATGAGATCTAACAGTTCATCAATAGATCTATCTGATGAGTTATTCACATACAGTGTCACTTAACTGTAACTACATGCCAGATAACTACATGCATTTTGAGGTGTGAACGTGTTAAAAAGAAAGCTCTGTCCGGGAAAGGACAGAGTTCATTTGGCGCAAGGTTACAAAGGTTACCAGTGAGCACACTTTTCTCTAAAGCAAAGAAAGACTGTGTTCACTGATACAGATTCGTACACAAGGTCAGCAGCATCCAGCGATGACAAAGAGGCATGGGAAAGAAATATACACAGTCCAGCCATCACTATATCACATTATTGTAGCAGGACCCATTGTTCCTTCCCAGAGTGAATGTCCTAACCCAAATATGAATTCAAACCAAGGCACTCACTGCTAGAATCCTTTACCGGGGAATAGGTTTGTGCAAAATTCATAACTGCAGAACTGGCACCCTTTCAATTCAGTAGTCGGAATGTGAACTGAATTGGTTACAAATCAATCAATCAATCTATCTATCTATCATCCATCTATCTATCTTTCTGTCTGTCTGTCGGTCTGTCGGTCTATCTATGAAACCAAAAGAAGAAGCCAGCTATACAAACACACTGGAAATGCTATCAAATTTTGCTTTCGAAACGTTTGCTGATTTGCACTTTTTCAATACCATTAGCTATCTACCAAACTTCAAATGCTTTTTAAACTCGTTTGAACACTTTCAAACAAGGCTTTGTCACGCCAACAGTCAAAGTTTGTCTTAAAAAGTACCGTTACAGTATAAAAACGTATTTGTGTTAGAATTTGCATTGAATCTATTTACAAATGAACTGCATCCTGTTTGCTATTCCAAAGGCAGACTGTTGCACACAACCCTGCTATAGAAAAATACATCTTTAATGGGGTAATTGTAGATCAATCAGAATGAATTTTTTGGAGCATGTTTATTTTTTAGGTTTTTTTGACAGCGATAACAGTTGGCACTATAACAGTTTTTTTTTTCTTTCTCCATGTTCTTGTATGAAAAAAAAAAAGATTTTACTTTGTCGAGCAATAGGCTTTCATCGGAAAAGAGTGCAACACGGTCTTTTTGAGTTACTCATGGAATTCCTGCTGAGGAGTGTAAGCAGACGCTTCGCCTCCGACTTTCAAAGAAGAACTGATGCATGTCTCACCTATGATGGAGTACCTTGGGATTATCCTATCAAACATGAATTTGTAATTTTTCCCATATCCGCTTTGAGCAGAAGAGTTAAAAACTCAGAGAACAGATTCCCTGTTTGGTCCTCTGAGATGCAGGAACTATGAAAGCACACTTCTATTTTTCAGCCATCACTAATCAGCAATACATACTATCGGGATTTGAAGGACTGTGGGTCAATGTGTCCACAAACACATTTGTATAAAACCCTCCTCTTCTTATCTAGCCCAGTTTTTAGCTTTGCGATAAAGCACATCTCTTCTGAAGCAAAACAAAACAACACCCTTCTCCCTCCAAACAATTATAAATAAATAACATTTTTAAGCTTAGCCTACTTAGGTGAAGTGGGGATTTAATTTCTAAAGTTTGGTTTAGCAGAAAACTCATAACATTAATATGGATCAAAGACAAGGCTTTGTTTTACAAACCGACTGAGATTAATGAAGGACGCTGATTTTCACATTAATTATTTGCGGAAGAGTGGTTTTACTTATTAAATATGTGTTACTGTCAAATTACGGTTTGGGAATTCAGCCATGTCGCTATTACTGATATAACTGGGACTGTGTTTAGAGACTGCAAGTAACTAAAACTTCCTGAGGCGGATGCTGCTATAAAGAAAGTGTGTTTGGAATTGCAGAGGACAAGGAACAGACGAAAGCTAAAGAGAAAGCAAAAACACAAGGGAGACAACAGGCAGTAATGGCTGAGAGAGATGGTTTGCCAACTTGATGTTCGTCTTTTGTTGAAGAACCATTGTTTTTGTGGCAGACATGACAGCTCAGCCATGGGCATTTCTGTTGGGTCTGTACCAAGAAATGTATCTATTGTAGCAAAATGAAAAAAAAATATATTTTGTGTTTTAAATCTAAAAAGATAAATGACCTTAATATTAAAATATTAGGAATGTCCAAAGGCTTTTAATGTTATTATATTATTATTATTGTCAATAACAGCATGCAGTATAACAGCAAAATAATAATAATAAATAAAAGACGGGTTTTGTCTAAATGAAACTTTGAAATATATTGCTCAAAAGTATTTTTAATGGTTTTTGAAAGAAATGTTTCATGCTTATTAAGGCCGTGGTTGATAAAACACAGTAAAACAGTAACATTGTTTTAAAAATATTACAATTTAAATTAACTTTTCTATTTGAGCATATTTTAAAATCAATTTATTAGGTTATAACTGCTTCAGTTTAGTGCTTTAATAATGGTTATTATAAAAATATGAATGATGATGCTAAATGATACACAGGTCAATATGGATATGAAAAAAAAATACATTTTTGTTTATGAAGTTGTACTAGAGCTTTACTGATAGAGCTATGGGAATACAAAAGACAAAAAGGCAGAGAAACACTATTTGTAGCTGGGTTAAAAGCTCCCTTTACTCTTTCGTAGCTCTTTTTGGTTTCTCTGTATCTTCTTGGATTATTTTACATCACGCACAACGACCAGAAGGAGACCTAGAGGACAAAGGCATTAGTTAAACGATTAGATAAAGTATAAGTGCTATTTCAGACACTGCTTACATGACCTTCAAACAGCTCTGACATTTCCTGCTTTCCTTTTAAGTTAAATAGTCCATATAGAAAACAGACAGCGAGAGAGACAGAGAGCATATTTTGTTTACATTAACACTTAAATGGATCATCAGTATCTCACCAATAAAAAGACCATGCAGAGCTGTTGAAAATCCTAGGACCCCCGAGTGTTTGGGTCCTTGAGCTGAAGCGAGGTTGACAGTGGCAGAGTGTTAGATAAATGGAGTAGGAGCACCCAGATCAATATTAACCTAGACTACCCACCCAGAAGAGAGAGAGATGAATTGGAACAGAGTGCTAAATATGAGCTAAACAGAAGGAAGCATCTGTGAGCGTCTTCTTAGTGTCTTACAACATTGTATAGCCCTGTGCCATAAAGACACATTAAATCTGCGGTAAGACAACGACTGCTGTTAGTGCGAGCATTTTCTCTTACGAGGCAAGAAGTAGATATTGTAACTCATTAAAATCCCATCAGCCAAAATAACAGTATTCAGTTCTCTAGAATAGCTATTTTCTGTTAGTATGCAGTGTATGGAGTCATTATCTGATCTATTAAGATGACTAATTAGCAATCTTTTTCAAATTCATCACCTAGATTAAGTACATATAGATGAAAACATGGTTATGAAAATAAACCGAGACCTTGAAATGCAGTTAAAAGGCTTAGTTATAATTAAATGATCAAAGAGTATAGAATGTGTGCAATATATCATCAATTCCTTGGACTATACAAAAATAATAAATATTCACTGCAGTATGAAATGTGACTAGTTGCAATTGCCCTTTATATATTTTTTTTATTTAAATAAGTGATATTTTTTGCATTTAAATTTATGTTTCATAATGTTCTCAGTTGACAACACATTACACAGTATGTTCTGTTTTACCCTCTGAATAATATTCAGAGATATTTCCACATGTTCAGTGCATAACATCTGTGCCACACTATTCTGTTCTCCCGGCAAAGGCCGATGACGGTATGGAAAGTCCTACGGATTCATGTCATTCAATTTGCACCAAATTCCTACTTTAAAAAGGTCACATCAATAAGTCTTTATTTCAACCACATGCATCATTAATCATTCAAACTGACGTCTGTCATCACAGAGGTCTAATGTGCTGTCTATAGATCTGTCCTGCTTTGAAGGTCACCCTTAACTTTAAAAAGTATCATTGATTTTACTGCTTACATAACCAAAATCTCTCAGTCTGCATTTTCTTTATCAATGTGACAAATTACTCAAATACATTTAAATGTAATAAAGATATTCATTATTAAATGGAAACAGTAATAGACAATCATCAGAGAAACATCTGCAGCCTTGATAATCCTAAAAATAGCACAACTGCGAGTGTTATATTGTCAACAACAGGTTAATAAATGTTTCATTCCAGAATAAATCAGTGATTTTGAACAAATTGGCTGAATGAATGAATGAATGGTGACTCAATGATTCACTCATAAAAAAGTCACTTGTCGCCACCTACTGGTGTAACATGTAACCTACAGAGCGACGCTAATGAATTGCGCAAAGTCAATAAAAATGAGAACATCTTTATCAGTATGGAAAATGTATTATTCACACTGTCAGTTAATCAATAGATAAAAAATGACCATCTTTGGCTAATGAGCAGATTAAACAGGTCATAGAGTGATTTATTGTAAAATAAGCATTTCCTATAAATCAGCGGCAGTGCATTATTGCTAAGCTTCTCCTTAGTTGTAAACATCTCCAAGCGAACTAATGGGTCCCACAGAACTCTGTATATGGTATCCAAATTACTGTTGTTTTATGTCTTTCGTAATTTTTTACTGTATTTTGCCAAAGTGCATGGTGTTTACCAATAATACAGTTTGAAAAGTGAAACCTTTTTGAGCATCTGTTAAATGAAGGATGGTTTTGCACTCTGCTTATGAAATTAAAGACAAAATGAAAGACATAGCTTATTAGGTACAGAACAACCTCTGGTAATTTCTTCCTCAAAAGACACATTTATAAGCAGAACATATAGTAGCTAAATGTGCGTGCTTCAGAAAACTACAAAGACTTTGAAAGCATTTTATAAGACAGCAAACACAAAGGGATTCACAACTAAATGTAATGCTTTTCTCTTTCTATATATTTCTGTTTTGAACATGCCCAAATTTACATAACCGGTGTGCAAGTGTTGTTACGTTGTTATGACCCTTTTAACCAAAGGACCAGCCTCTTTAAAGCAAATGGCACAGAACATCAAATGGTGACTTGGGGGCTTCTAACAGAGCTTAACGTTTATCTCCCACCGTTCAGATATTTGTGTTAAGAGTTCAAATCAAATCCAATTTGATGGCAGTGGAAAAAGAGAATTTGAAGGTTCAATGCATTGGGCAGCACTTTCTTGTCAGTCTAACAAAAGCATCACACTGCCTTGTGTTAAAGTAACACCTCTCGCAAAATAAGCGTCATAAGTGGCCCACGCTAAAGAAAACAATAGCAGCCTGTGTCTGATAACAGATAGAGAGGAAGTGTAAATAAACCGCACTGTGCACGAAATCAATGGAGTCAAATGCTTTTTGTAAATCTTGCAAAGGCACTCGGCCTCACAAAGGTTCTTTATTAGCCCCACACTGGGGCACTTTGTCAGGTTTTGAAAATGTCTCAGAGACACCGATGACTGTTATATCTCTGCTGGTAAACAGCAGGGCCCAGATGAAAAACTAAATAGAAAAATGAATGGCTGCCTGCAAAGACATATTAAAGAAGATGGTTATTTCACATAGACTAGGGTCACACAAAGTACATCTACTGTTCAGAGGTTATATGTATTTATAGGAAAAACAGACTGAGTTGTGACTCTTCATTTTCATAATAAAGTGTATGTAAACTGTATTTAGCACTAAGGACAGATACTGTATTTTGCTTCGGTGTGAATATAGCCACACATTCAACTCGACCTACCTCCAAGATGATAATGGATGGATTCAGGGTCCAGACTTCAATTCACAGAAAGGCTTTTGTAGTTAAAGGCCAGACCGTTATATTACAGCATGGCCTTTTTCAAAAGCATTTGGCAGAAAGTGGATTAAGTTATTGATTTGTGGAAAATGTCACTGCATAAATATTTGCGTTTTAATAAAGTACAGTGCAATCAGTGTTGACTTTTCTCAATGAGTTTTTCATTTCAGCTCTACAGCTGGAGCAAACAGAAACTGTTGCCACAATTCATGCGCTTCTCAAATAAGGGCTTATGTGTTCACCATTGCTGAATGATTAGCATGCAAAACGAAATGAATTGCTTTCATTGATTGAGTTTCACTCTACTATTAACAGCAATGAAGACAGACAAGAGGCCATGGATGACTTGGCTCTTTGTGGCGGAAAACGTTGACGTTAAAGCATATATCTCGTGGGATCTCACTTAACCTTTTTGTCTCGCAGTTTAAACGTGATAAATGACCGCATTAAATGAAAGTGAAACATTTTATTATCCTTGACAGCTGTGGAGTACCTTGGGATTCGGGCCTTTTCTATTATGTGGAATTTGACTGTTAACTGACATTTTTTCATTGTCATTCACTGGTATTATTTGTTGCAGAGTATTTTATTTATTAATTAATAGCATGAATCACCATCTGTGAAACTTACCTCATATCTTTTTTTTTCTTTGTATCTATTATTTATTTATTTATTTATTTTTTGACTAGGTTATCTGTTGGAGAATGCATGAGGTAGTCCCTTAGTTTTTTCCTTGAGGTCAGTCCTCAGAGATCCTTTGTAGGAAGTTTGGAGGCCATAATGTGACCAGGACAAAAAGGGAAAGATGCCATTTTAATTAAAGTTGGCAGATTTACCATCCACATAGAGTTTATGACATCACCCGTCTGTGCAGATCGAGGCCGAAGTACCAGCGATAAAAAAATGATTTATACTAGCCAGGGCAGTGGAGAGATTTCTCTAAGGAATTGGTGGAGGAATTAGCACAGGCATTGGAAGGCTGTACTGTAATGAGGAGGAATGACATTAGATTCATACCCTTAAAAAAACAAATGGCACGGCCGGGCCAGACAATCAGTTATTCTACGCTAACATGGGCCCCACCTCAAATACTGCTTTGAGACTTATTTTCAACCTGGGATTAGAAGACGATTAGAAGAAAGCATGGCAGATATGAAAAAATAATAATAATAATAAAAATCCCTGTTTAATAAGTTTCACGTCAGTTTAAACCAGTTATATTGAAAAACTATGAATGACAATCAATGAGAAAATGAATTAACTACAGGACATTAGTGACTGATTAGTGAATCAAATTAACTGTGCTGTAAAACTATTAAAAATAATTTTCTGTATTTAAAATTAAATAAGTTGCCTTGGCAACTAATTGAAACAAGTTAAATTACTATAATTACAAGTAAATAAAAGACTGATAAATACATATATTAAAAAGCTATTCATATAAATGGCAAAAACAAATAGTTATTAACAATTAAATTAATAATATTAGAATTAAATAATTTATATATGCTGAGGAAAATCCTCCAGGTCATAAAAAATAAGAATCAAAGACATTTGATTACTGGAGTAAAAATAATAAAATGTGGCTGAATGATTCAGCATTTTTAAAATAATAATTTGTGAATAATGTAATCATTCACTAATTAAGACAACCACTTGTTTAGTTTCTGAATGAGTCAATGTTTTTAAGCATATGGGTTTAATAAATGATTCAATGATTCACTCATAATGAAAGTGAGTTATTTAGTTTATGAATTGTTTGAATAAGAGATTAAAATTACTCTCTCATAAAGACAGTCGCTTGGTGTAATGATGTAGCCTGGAGAAGGAGTCTCCTGAAAAAAAAAAAAAAAATACATAAACTACCAATTATTCTTCATATTTGATACAGGAATATAAGTTTCAAAATGTTAACACACTAAAATGACAGCTGTAATATAGATACTATACTAGGAATGGCAAGCCATTAACTATATTTTAGATTCTCTTTTCCACAGTACTCAGTAAACTATTTACCATGCTAAATAAAATTATAATTCCCATTCCAAAATATACTGTTTTAAAATTTAATGAAATATTTAGAAGGCTTCATCTAGTACAGTTCATTATTTTTTTTATTTATTTGTATTTATTTTTTGTGGTTGTATGATCTGCACCTCTCTTTTATAACAGAGAGACAGTATAAAATACTTAATTATAATCCTGATCTTCCAGTTGCACATCCTTAGATAGTATGCTTTCAGCCAAGAAAAATTATGTGCACAAATAATCCAAAACACTTGGACCGTTTCCCTTAAGCTCACATCTTTACATTTTTACAGAAAAATAGTACTAAGGAAAATAAGAGCTTGTTGATATTACCACTTTGACCTCAGTACAGTTTAGAGTCAAAGACTAGCTCTCATAGTGCTCAGCTGTTGGTAATGGTCTCAGAAGCTTCATTTCTATATTTAGGCAGCCAGTTTTGAGGAAGAAAGGACTAATGTTTGAAGCATTTATGTGTGCAAAGTCTGCAAAGACTCCAGACACCAGATGCTGGAGAAATGAAAGCAGGACCTTCAGAAACATTACACTGCCTTTGTTTTTCCACCTCAAACAGCTCATCCTGTTGAGAGTCCCTCTTTCCCATGAAACAATCCTGAATTGATTCTGTGAAAATATAATCATATTATCCCTCTCCCCCATGGAGAGACAAGACGATTGCATCTCTGGCGTGGTGTTGTCTGTCAGCATTGGAATTTTTAATTAGCACCTGGAAGCTCATATTTTATGCCTCCCCACGGCACATTTGAGAGGAGGCCATTTGAAAACTGTTCATTTAACCATTTGGAGCAGTAATACTGTCTCCACACAAGCTAGCATTGGGAGAAAGCGAACAGAGAGAGGGAAATACATTGCTGTATTTGGGAATAGAGGTGGGCAGTGGGTTACTAGGTCAACAAATTTTAAGCACTCCACATTTACTGTACATATTCAGCCTCAGCACTGTGTTATGAATCAGGTTTTCAAAGCAGCAAACAAAATGTGGCAAAAACCCTTGAGAACTGGGGACTGTGGCTGCCGTGATGTATTCATAAAGCATACATCTTTACAGCCTTAGCTAACGCACTCCACCTTGCATGTTTATTAGTGCTCAGGCATGCACAACAGCGGATGTTGAAGTTATTCACCCCGAGAGTGATGGGAGCTTCCGCCACGCCGTGCAGCGTGGACAGCTGTGGTTAGTTTAATTGCAAACAGGTCAAGTAATAATGAAAGCCTTTCCCCCCGCGAACAACCACAGGGCAGTGGCACAGACAGGTCCACACAAAATACTGAATAAAGTTTGTCTGGCTAAATCACTATTGGTTATTTTTCAGCTTGCCACAGAAGATATTAACGACAAATAGGTCTAGCACAGCGCTATCTAAACAACTGTCCGATTCAAGCGTGCTTGTGAGTCTCTTTTGTTAATTGCTAATTGCCAGGATTAGATCTGAGATCCATTGCCTCATGCATTTTAAATGAGGTGAGTCTCAATGATTTCTCATTAGTGCCTCTGCACAAACACTGCATTCAGGGTGTATTGAGCTCCTCTAAGTACACAGCAAAAGTAGCAGGGTGCTCTTCTTAAGATATTTTTATGAATATAGTGCATTCTTTCCATCAGAGCTGTACTTTGATGTATTAAGTCACCTTGTTTGTGAGGTTTAAACCCATTTCTTCACGTTTGCTTCATAGTAGCATGTTCTCCGCAGAAATAAATACAGCATTCTTTTCAACTTTGCTAGCCTCATTTATGGATAAATAAATTTTTTATTCAAGTAAAGGAGTGACCTTGTAAAAGATCCGGCACAGATATACATCATCACACTTACAGAACACTGAATGCGACTCGGTTGAATGTAATGCATTTTGTTCAACACCCTGTGATGCTCAAAGAGAAACAGACATCGGGAGGGAAAGTAGACCTAAATATTTAAACAGAAGGAGGTCAAAGGATGCAGCGAAAGCATCAGGTTGTTTAAAAGAAGTGATGGAGAGAGAGGGGTGCAAACATTTGCTGGCTCTGTCATCACAAAATGGAAAAGTTTTAGATTTTTTTTTTTTCCTGCTGATCAAATCAAATGCTCAAATCTTCAATCGTCCACCACTGTTGGTCCCAGGATTTTGTAGCTCAGTGGATAAATGGATCAGTCTGAATGCTAAGTAGCATTTTTATTTGCATAAACAGGGTTCTGGGATGTTATGTGCCCTAATCTAAAATTTTATTTTAATGAATTAAAATTGCCGTTCTGCAGCATCAGAAGTAGGGCACGTTTCTTTGCATTTTATTTTGTTTATTTATTAAGATAGATTTTGAGGTAAATGCAATAGATTGGGATGTGCTTAATTATTGGGAAAAAAAAGTAGTATTTAGTAGTAGAATGAGTGTAGTTCTGCTTTCTTTCTTCATAACAGTATAAAAAGCTTCTATCATTCCAGCTTGCTTTAGCCCCATTGTAGATAAATGAAGAAGACATTTTTTAACACATTCCTCTTCGGCAAAGAACCCTCACATCCTCCACATTATATTCCCACCCACCTGGAAATTAATTGGTAGTCTCTGAGATGGAAAAAGAGTGAAATTCAGGCTCAATCTGTTTGTTCTTGCTGCCATACGTGCACATTAATTCTACACATCTCTTGGTGCGAAAATAATCCTGATTTTCTTTTTCTATATGAGCACAGAAGAAAAGCATTCTGGCTAAACTGAAGGTGGTTATTTATCACTGACAGTGCAGAGAGTGGAGAATGAGGGGTTCTGCTTTAGATATGAACCACACTCTCAGAAATGCTTGGGAACTGACAATATTTTTGTTTTAATCCCAAAACCAAGTGATGTTCATTTTTGTCACAAATGAAAATATTATTTTATTATTTTAAAATATTATTTTATTTTACAGCACGATTCAATGGTGCAACTGAATCTAAATACAGTTTCCTTTTTAGTTTTTTTTATGATTCCCATCCCTATAATCTGGGATAACTGCATTATTAATTTAATATCAAAACAATACGTAAGAACACTCTGCAGGGTGATAGCAATCATAACTGCTAGATAACAATTTTTTAAAGATTCTTTCCCACTTTTAAGAGACAAAAGAAACGAAATGCAGATGACCATGTAAAACAACTACTTCTTCAAAAGCCTTTGCCAGCTGGTAACCCTATTATGACTAGCATACTTACTCGCCTTCAGCAAATCATTTATGACTACTGAGTGACTGTTTGATTACCTAATTAATCATTCAGATCTTATACCAAGGGTACATAGCATATCAAAAAAAAAATGGGTTGCCTTTGATAAGTAAGAGCCAGTGCATAGAAATCCACTAATGACTGGTTTCCTTGTGCTACTATACTAGAATATATACATTTATGCAGCACAATTGCATTGATTCTGAAATCCTATTTCCCCACACAGGAAGATGAAGTTTCACCTATGAGTTCATTACATATTCCTTTTATTTTAGATTCACTACCTAACTGGATGGAGAGGATGCATCCAAGATGTTTAACAGAACCTCCATTTATTACATAACTATGCATTTATATACCACATTACCTAAGAGATGGCTTTAAAGAAGAATTGTCTGTTCCTTACAGACAGTATATTGGGCGAGCACTGCATGTTGTGTCTGAAAAAGAAGCAGAGCTTGGGTGCAGGGTACATTACATCAATCATGCTAATCCTCCTGTTCCGAATCAGAGAGCCAGCTAAGCCACAGGGAAGCAGTTGAAGTTCTAGAATCACTCTTTGGAAGACAAGGCTGTAATTTGATCAAAGAGTGCAGGAGGGGAGAAAAGGGATCTGAGAATGAGCTGTGAGCCATATCATTTCTGTGATGAAAATTGTGATGTTAACTCCGCCCGTAAATAACGTCTGCAGATGGCTACTCCTTTTGTGTTTGCGTAGAGGTTTTGGCATGTTCTCAGTGGTGTGAGGTGAATACTGATTTTAAAAGGGGAAATTAGTGCTGGCGGAATATGATCAAAATTCATTCATTCTCAGAAGTGGGCCATTGGCTATATCTGTCCTTATGTAAATAGATTATTTCATCTCTATAGCACAGCTGCACAAACTATTAATGAAAACACTTTGTGTGTGTTCCAAACAAAGAGAAATACCACAATAAGTACAAATTATCCCAAGGCAAGGTTTCTTTATTACAATGTTGTTCTCAAAACAATGATAATATAAAATAAAAAAATATATTAAGATGGTAAACAGAACAAAATGTTCAAATGTGTAGAGCACTGCAGTGCATTTCCCTTCACTAGTTTATTAGATTCAGTCAGTACACATTTTCCGAATCATTCCTCAGTGAGACTTAACCTAAGTTGAAAAATAAGAAACCCTTAAGGAACCCTTAATTATTAATGCATTCCCCTTTAAATCACCTAGAACATTATTACATGGCCTTAGCGCCAGACAATAGGTAGATGTGCTTGGCAGAACTAAGTTTGACTTTCTAATTACTCCTAATAGGAGACCCCTATCGATTCTGTGAGCATGCATTGATTTGTAGGATTTTAAAAAGGCATGTGTCTAGACTCCACCTCCGAATGCTACAGAGGCTGAAGCTGACACCCCCTGCTGCACATGCTCACCCTCTAAAGCATAGACAGGGAGTCATCGATTTGCCAGGAAAACAATGTGCGTACGTTCACATCCAGATGGCAGCCAATATTGGCTAAGTGTTTGTTTTTATCTGGTGCAATCACAGGAACTTACAGAAAGAGATGAGTAAAATAAAGTAGGTAGATTGTTTGACTTACTGGTTTAAGTTTGAGACTTCAAAATCCTTGGTTTCTTTTTGTACTGTCAATCATTGAATTGTTTTGAAAGCAAATAATTTTTTTTTATAATATAACATTTGCATACGAGTTAAGGTCATGATTAATTCCTTAAAGGGATAGTCCATTCAAAAATGACAATTCTGTCAGCTTTTACTCAAACAGTATGACTTACTTCCACATATTTTGAAGAACTGAAGAGCTTCCATTCCCTTTGGCTTTCATTGTGTGGACAAAAAATACAATGGAAGCCAATGGAAACTGAAAATGTTTGGTTGCCAACATTCTTCAGAATATCTTATTTTCTGTTTTGCAGCAAATAGAAACTCAAAGAGGTTTTAAATAACTTGTGGGTGAGTAAATGATGACAGAGTTAGCATTTTTGGGGTGGACTATGCCTTTATTTCTTATTGTTCTTTACAATAAATTAAACTAAATTAATACATCAACATGACAGCTCTATTCTCAGATTGAACTTTACTACTACTGTACTTTGAGCTCTGACTCTCGAGACAGAACAAGTACAATGACAATCTACTGCTAACAATGCAATAAGTATTCACTGCCAGCTCTAGCTCTTATTTTCTAGGGAGAAAAAGGTGATGTGCAAAGCGATGATGGCATGATGTAATACACGATCAGTCCCATTGCAGTCGATGTGGATTTAAACCATGGCAAACAGAAAGGCTGAGGGGCACTACTCGAAGTCACTCAGCATCAATGAACCGAAAGAATGAGAAGAGGGAGAGATCGAGACAGAATAAGAGGTGAAATCTCAGATGTTCAACATGTTTAACAAGCAAACTCATTATTTTGAGATTTAGTTTTTCATCATTTCCATCACACGTTTACTTTCCAGGGATAGTTCACCCAAAAATGAATATTGTGTCATCATTTGATTGCTCTCATGTTGTCTGTATGACTTTGTGGAACACAAAGGTTTTGTTCATGGTGTGCTGCTCTCATCCATACAATGAAAGTGGATAATGGCCAGGGGATGTCAAGCAAAAATAAGTCCTTATAAATAAATATAATATATTTGTGAATAAACTTAAACGCATATGACTCATACACTATAATCTAAATCCTCTGAAGCCATATGATAACTATGTAAGGAGCAAACTAAAATAATTGCTGGACAGTTGTCATTATTAAGTTTTTATTACATGGAAAATAGCAGGTTGGACATTCTGTAAAATTAAAATTAAAATAAATAAATAAAACTCTGTTCTATGGAAGTTCCATGGAAGAAAAAGTCATACAGGTTTCAAATCACAGCAGTATTATTTTAGTTCTATTAAGATACAGTACTATTTTGGTTGTTATTAGTATTTTGAATTAGATTTTATTTTTAATGAATTTATACCTATATCAAACCTTCAAAACTATATATATATATATAGTTTTGAACCCTGAAAGAAAGGTGAATAATTTCAGTTTTGGATGAACTTTTCTGTTTAAATATCAAATGCAATATTAAATTATGTTTACATTTCCTTAGCTCAATATCCATCTGCAACACTTTCTCTACTACTTAAGTCCTTCTCATACTAACTGGTTTAAATAGATATTGACTAGAGGAAAATGGATTATGGCACGTAATTGCATCCATGCAAAATGTATAAGAACATTACAGAAGTCTTTCTTTTTTATTCACAAAACATTCTCAAAGAGAGTTACTACAATTACCATTATGGCAGTAAACAATTACCAAATCTTACTTTGATGTGCTTAACATGTCAAATGGCTTCTTTTTTATTCAAATCCATCCAATTTCAGGCAGTGACAAGCATTAGACACAAGATGGATAAGAGGTTGGAATCTGGATTTAAATGAAAGTTAAATCATTCACTCCACTAATGAGACATGAAGCCATTTGGCCCCTTTCACTGGACTCTTGTGCATGTAATGCTTTGGTACATTGCGCACCTGTTATTGTAATTTAATTATGACATCTCTCAAATAGAATAAGTGAAGTGCCCTTATTGAAAATGTAGGCCTTAACATAATTTTTAAGTTCATTTTTACTCAACAGGTGTAAGCACATGCAGTGGAAACTCACAACTCTAATATAGCGAATACAGTGTGAGCCGAACACTAGGACCCCTGAGGTACCCTAAACATATCAAATGTAAGAAGACAGTCTAACATTCTACATTCATTCAAAAGGTCCAAGGCTGAGAATTCAAGCTTATTTGAGTTGGAATCCAGAACATGTCAGTACCATACTGGTTATTTGTTTTAAATAATCAGTACCCGATATTGGATATTTAAATGTGAATCCTCATTTACTCTGTTTATGCATCCAAATTACAACACTTTTCAAACTTTTGAAAGAAGACTGTTATGCTCACCAAGGTTGCAAATATATATGTATATATATTAAATGCAGTTTATTCCTGTGATAGCAAAGCTGAATTTTAGCAGACATTACTCTAGTCTTTAGTATCACATGCTTCATCAGAAATCATTCTAATATTCTGCTGTGTTGCTCAAGAAACTGTAATATATATATATATATATATATATATATATATATATATATATATATATATATATATATATATATATATATATATATTTTTTTTTTTTTTTTTATAGAAAACATGATATGTTTTTTTTGTTTTTTGGAACGTCAGTTTTTCATATTGTAAAATATAATGATGCTAAAATACATTTAAAATACATTTTTGTAACATTGTTGGATTTTATTTATCTACTTAGACATTATATTATAACATATTAATGATTGCCATTTATTATAAATGGCATGAAAATATTTAACAGCTTGTGGGCCAGAATTTTATTCCCTATATTTAAGTACGAAAAATGTTCAAAGTTTTAGCTTGACCTTTCGCAGAGTACAAACAGACAATTTTTCAATTACTATTCACCAGCTTTGGGTTTAAACAGTTAGGCTACACTACCCCATGAATGTTTAAAGGTAAAACTTTGAAAATGTATTAGTTTAATCAGTGTCTAATTCATATCAGAAAAGGAATGCTAAGAAGATCTCTGTCTGTAGAGACTAACTTTCAGATAAAAAAGTTATCCATCTAGAATGCAGAATTTCCATGAAGTCGACAAAGATTTCCCCATCAGGTTCAGTTTCACAGTAACTGTCACAGAATTGAATTTCCCATTTCCACTGGCCGCCTCCATCCAGAACTCACTGGTTTCAGACAGAGTAGAATAGTCCAAAAGCATTTAATTGCCTGGTTTTATGGCAACTGCAGAGAAGTAATAGCTGGTCAGCAATTCTGTCCACATGATAGATTCTGATGATGGCCGTAGGCTCTACACCAGCGTGAGGAGGCGTTAAGGCAGTGATGCTGTGCGAAGGAAGAGCAGGTGCCATCAGACAGGCCATCAGACATAACTGCTAATACTCACAGCAACTTTCTGCTATCATTGCATTCATTGTTTGTTTCAAAACTTTATTAATTTCTTTTGTGGAAAAAAAGGAGATGTTTGAGTTTTACAGTACCATCCAAAAGTTTAATATTTTTATTATGAAATTTTAAAATGTTATGTTTCTATAATGGCAAAGTTGAATTTTCAGCAGCCATTTCTCCAGACTTTGAACACCTTTAGTAATCTTTCTAACCTGCTAATGTGGTGTCCACATAACATTTCTTATTATCAGTGTTGAAAGTGTTGAGTCTTTAATACAAAGTTTTAGAGAGCAGCATGGATTTGAAATATAATTATTTTGTTACATTATGTCTTTACTATCACTTTTGTTCCATTTAATGTCTCTTTGCTGAATAAAAGTATTCATTTCTTTAAAAATCATACTGACCCCAAACTATAATTTCCAATTGTGTTTGTCATTTTCTTACTATAAAAGAACAGTATGAAGATTCTGTTCGATATATCTTTTGATGTTCCATGAAAAAAAAAAGAAAGAAAAAAAAAAAAAAAACATGAGGCTGAGTAACTGATGAGAGGATTTTATCAATTGGTGAACCCTAATTCTTTATATTGGGTCGCATACACACACACACACACACACACACAAAGCACTTTTTGCTTTAAAGAAAATTTTGATTTGAATTTGAATTGATCGTCAGTTACCTCACACATATCCATAATGAATAATGACTGCATGCATGTACCTTACCCGAGATACTGATGAAAATCATGATTCAGAAGGAGGTGGGAGGGTCTCAAGCTGTCTGAATAAACCATCTCCTCTACTCTTGACCTGAGTGCCAAAGCACAACAGCAAACACAAGGTACAGTATCTGTTATTGTCATTGCAGTGTCTGCCAGCAACAGAGAACTGCTGATACTGATGTATACTAGAAAAATGCTATCAGTTCAAAAATAATTCAATCTCACTGACACAGCACAGGGAGTCACATCATTCCCGCATTGACCAAATCAACACTGTATTTTGAGGTGGACAACATATTTTCTTTGTTTGTTCTCCTCCTTTAGTTGATGCATTAAGTTTGCCAGTAGATTCTGTGAGCTCTGTGATGGAAAGGGTAGAAAATAATTGGTTTATTAGGTATAGTTTGTTAATCTGTATTTGTATACAGTATATACAGATTATCTCTCTCTCTCTCTCTCTCTCTCTCTCAATTTCAATTTCAATTTTCAGTTTTAATTTCAAATTTAGGTGAGCTTTAGATAGTGCTGCTTAGTGAACATATGTGTTAACAGAAAGAAAAAGAATAATAGTAATAATTAAAATATCTAAAAGATATTCAGCATGTATTAGTATTAGATTTACAAGGTAAAAAATACATTTAAGTAATATAAAGTAAAATTTCATAGTATAATCTACATATGCTGGAAATATCAAATTAGGGCAGTGTTTTCTCTTCTATCGTGACTATATATATATATATATATATATATATATATATACTGTATATATATATATATCAAGCTTAAAGTGCTGGATTATAAACATTGAACATGATTTTGGTATTTATTATAAAAAATGTGTATTCTGGAAAACAGGCACAACGTTTTGGAATAGTGTTAGGTGGATATGAATATTTCATAACAAAACACTCTCCGACCAGCCACTGGGGCATTTGCTTCTCCTTATTAGCAAAGTCATTAAAACTCACAATGTACATAAAAACAATGCTAATTAACTTTTATCATTGTCCTTCTGGTGCACGTTCTTAAAAAAATTAAATAATAATAATTAATTAATTAAAAATGTTTTTAAAAAACAACACGTTTTCAAGTCGGTCTTTTATTACTGACTTCTTTAATAATGAACACGTAAAAAAAAAAACACTGCAGTTGCTCAGTCTTCATTGTCTATTGTTTTGTAGCATTTTTCGCCTACGGAATCTTTGAGGTGATAACATGCTTGTTTACACAGAAAATCATTGATCCCAGTGTTTTTTTTTTTTTTTTTTTTTTTTGTGCTTAAAAAAGCCCAGCATAATGATGCCACTTAGATGTCTTTTAATAAGCTAACATAAAAACAAGCTACATATTAAAATAAACTTTACTCCTTGTTGACACTGAACAGCTAGTGTCTATTTACAAATGTGAATAGCCAATCTTGATGGCGAGGCTATTTTCTCCATTCCTCTGGTACATTACTTCTAGAACAATCAGTGCAAAAAACATCTGCCCTCTTTTAGAGAAAATAGCTGCTGCCTAAATAAATATGACTAATTTGTTGTGGCCCACTTCTTCTGACTTTCTGCATATCAGCTTTTAATATAGCAAATGGTATAATAACTTTAAAGTTAGCTCAGTAATCATAAATTAAATGATGGTTTTACAGTAAAGGTGTCAAACCTGGTGAAAACTGAAAGGTCCACACTAATACACCATCAGTCTCTGTTGGCTTGTTACTATGCATTGAGAGAGTGCAACTTTTCAGCAGTTTAATCTTATGAATGGCTTCCCAGTGTCACAAGTAATGGACCTTTACAGCTGAGCATGCTTACATATTTGTCTCAGGTCTGCCAAGTAGCCTTACGATAACAGATTGAACAGGTACCTGCTTTTAGCATTCGTCAGTGCATTCTGTGTCTCGAGTCACTGACTTATATCCATGTCCTTGATGGAGCTTGATAGGCATTGACAGGTGAGTGTAAACCCAGCGCTGCCATGCCTTCCTGTGACTGATGTTGAGCATTTAATCTGTATCAGCGCTTTCAGATCTTATTACGGAGCCTAAGCTGGTATGTGCCTTTATGGAAAAGCCTTGAGTCTGTTCACACTTCCTCCACTTTTTCCTCGTAATCTCATTGAGATCTGTCAACTAAATGGCCATTACGTTTTCAAACCTCAGTGAGCATGATGTATAGGCGGCGGTGGAAAATCTGACTTGGGTTCACTTTAAATCAGGTTGAGCTAATGCCGTTAGTGTAGATGGGAAAAGGGCTTATCCTTGAGAGCTTTTATGCCATGGCATTTTGTGGGGATGTTTATAAAGCATCAGCGGTAAGCGGCGATATGCATCATCTCTTTCCTTCTGGTCGTTCGGTTATGGTGAAAATTGACAATTTGTATTTCTCAAGTCATTTTATTTGGTATAACAAGTGAATTCAACCGAGGAGAAAGGGTGAACATTTCTGAATACATGGTGCTCTGCAAATTTAAGAAATGTACAGATATCTACAAGAACTCCAATAATCTATTTTCTATGGCAGATCATGGTTCTCGCATTGCAAAACTTGCAATTACACCATGGTGGCATTGACAAATTTTGCAATATTTGAACCGTTACTCTGACCGAGAAATAACTGACTGCTAGGAAATGATCTAAACAGTCTTTATTCCATTACCTTAACTACCCTATTAATCAGCTAGAAGACAATGAAACATTCGGAAGTCAGTTGTTAGCACTATATTTAAGCATTCAAGAGAATGAGAGTAAGAATGTTCTTAAAATGGGGAGTAAATGTCCTTGAATATTCCGAAGCCATGGTCTGTACAAGCCCCCATTGTATTTGTTTGTTTTTCTATTGTTTCAGGACAGCCTATTTTAAAATCATCCAAGTCTGGTCTCTAAGCATACATATTAAAACATATACACCATGGGAGATTAATAGAGTGTGAATTCCTGCTTATTTGCCTTTGCATTGTCCAGTGTGAATTTCTGTTGCTGAGCAGGCCAGTGATCAAGCCATTATGGTCCAATTACATTGGAAAGGGCTCAATCACTCACCATTACATTTCAGAAACAGACCTGCAGAAAAGAAAGAGGACAGACTGAAAAATGTGAAATGATTGAAATTCACTGCAGGGGAACTAAGAAAAGTTTTCTTTCTCTGCCAGGCACTTTGGCTTAAAGATTCTGAATAATGAATTGTGTTTCTGTGACTAATAAGGGATTTTATATGACATTATTATAGCAGACAGCCATTGTTAAAGGCTTTCTCTCATAATTTTGACTCCTACTGCGAATCTCAAACTCTTTATAAATGTATATATGGCAGATAACAATATTCCAGAAATATGCTTTAAGATCAGTTTTATTGTTGTGATAGTCCTATATTTTGGTGAGCTTTGTGGGTGGCGTTTTCATGGGTATTTGGGTGAGTGGCCAATCATCTGAGTTGAGCATGCAGTATTTCACACATGGAAACAGCCTCCAGTAAAAATGACTTCCGATTACTTTTGACCTTAGCTGCAAATGACTTCCAGTTGGAGTAATCCATTGCTTAAAACATCAACTATGCCCACAGATTTAGCCAGGCACGACAAAGTATCCTCCTCATTTAAATTTCTAAAAATAGATTAATGTGCATCTCATACTCTCATGCCAAACCAAGCATGATGGATGATATACCCAAAGTAGCAGGCCATGATTCCAGGGATCACTGTGTGCAACGCTCACACAAGCACAGGGGTCTTGACATTTTTTTTAGGGTCTATCTTTGTTACTGCTAACAAGCTGTTGCCCCCTCTTGTCCTGGCTGAAACAAAGGAGCTGACTAGAATTAATGTTGAGATGCAAATAAAGTCTCATCAGCAGTTCAACATTATTCAGTCTTTAATGAAGAGCTGATGGCAGAGGAGAGCATATTTATGTGACCCACCCCTATAGGAATACAGTCAGTGTTATCTAACTGAGCTACTCTCCAGTGTTTCGATATCAGATGGTGGTCTGACAATTAAAAACACCCCTAAGGAATTAGTGCACACAGAGATAGGTGACCTTGCATGTTTCTGATGCTTTCTAAAAGATAGTGTTGATGGGAAAGAAAAATAAAAATAAACAAATCTTTGAGCTTGTGATCTATGTTAAGGGACTTATGTTCGAATTATCTCTTACTAAGATGATTGACAGTCTTGCTAGTAGGTTGCAACAAAAGAGCTTGCTTGGTTTTGATATTTGAAATGCAGGTAGCATTGCTGAATGCTAATAATAATAATAATAAAACTAAAAATTTGAAAATGCTTTCCCTGTCCTTTGTTGTTAACATAAAAAGCCATGCACCCATCAAATGCAGTATTTTGATGCACAAATTTTGTAAACAGTAACCGAGATGTATTTGGGTCACCGATTGATGTACAGTGTGAATCTTTAGTAGAAACGTTTGGTTTAAAGGAACCGTTTTTAAACATTTCATAAAAACCAACTGCAAATTTAATTTAATGAACAACCATAACCACTAACTATTTGATGCTGTAATAATTGTTTTGGTCTGCCAACAAGAACAGTCACCTTGTATCAGCGGTGCGATATTAAAGACCAATATGATTTTGAGTGAGTTTATACAGCAGTTAATTAAATGCAAAGTTAATATTGCTTATATTTTAAACATAATACTGTCATTTACCTTGTGTCTTTTTGCCTCACCAATGACAATATTTCCAAGTGAGAACAAAGAGGAATCAACCATGGCATCTATGAACAACACAGTATTGGTGTTTTGTTGCAGAATGGCACTGTGTTGTTAAGAGTGAATAGCTCGCTGTGTGCGAAACATCTAAGTTTTATTATATATAGCGAAAAGAGGGGCTCACTACCATGTATAGCGACTAGGGGAGCTCACCACCACCACCACATGATCCCCGATGCCCCAGTGCATAACACCCCTACCCCGGCGGAACATGATTTCTACCAAGGAGGGCCCCCCAAGTCCCACTTGGTAAGGTCCCCAAAAACTCTAAACACGCCCCTGTTATTTACTACAGTTAATGAGAGGAATCATGAACCTAAGAGCTCAACACTGGAATAAAACTCTTTAGATTATTATTAAATACCTCACCTTCAGAAAATCAACAGATGTGTCTTTTTTCACAAAGCTGCAAAACATGCTGTAAAAATAAACATTTGATGATCTCCAGAGAGTTTGCCAAACATCTTTAACCAATATCAAAGCCCCCTGAATCCCTGGGCCCCTTTAAGTAGACGCTTACCTCTCTTATTGGTTAAGTCCACCACTGCATATACTGTATGTATGGTTTAAGCACTTACACAAGTTTGTATTATGAATTACTGAGAGGAAGCTCATGTGGTAAGCAGGAAGAGATTGGTCTCTGTCCAGCTGAACTGGACAACTTCCCCTTATGAATGACCTCCTATGATCCACTTTCCAGCACAAAAGTGGGTCATTAGATCCCCCATCACATACCAGAGTGTGAATGTCCTGAATCCAGCAGGGACTCTGTCTGCCTGATTTCCTCAAACCAGCCCAACTCCCTGCTGACCACCTAAATTCAAGTAAAATATTGAGAACTGGCTTTATGAAATAGGCTTCTCCATGATGGACACTTCAAACAGGATGCCACATGATTTTGATGATTTTCTCATCTAGGATGAGATGGTAATTGGCGTGACTGGCTCAGCCTTGCTTGAGCTATATTTGTTCATCCCACATATGGCAATATCCATAATTTTTCAAAGAGGACAACAGCAAATGGAGAAGCAGATAACATTATTAATCACCTTATGCAACATAAGTCTTGTGTGATGTTTGAGTATTTGGTATAGGCACTATTTAATGCACTCTCACTGCAAGAAGAACAGAAAGATCTGGGCTGCAAATGATCATGATCCAGGTTTGTATTTGGGTTGAATTTTGTCTGTCACTTAGACTTTGAGTCTGTGTAAAAATCAATTGAGCTATGCCTATCTCTCCGTCTTTCTCCAAGGAGACAACCTTGTATAAGTACTCAGTCCGAAGAAAGCTTGTGACAGCTGTGACAGTTTTTCAAGCCCATTGAGTAACTAGATGTGTGTCAGTGTGTGTGCGCTTGTGAAAGTGATGACTGTCAGAAGTCAGAAAACTGAATTCTTATAGGTTTCTCAGAGCGGTAGACAGCTACTACTGCAACTACAATACATCCTGAGAAAGTAAAAATTAACACAAGTTTCACATTCACACATTTGGTATCATTTATCACAGAAGACCTATGAACTCAACAATTATTACAAATAAATAAACAACCAATATTGTTTATATTGTCAGCATTTGAAATAGCATAAATGTTATATAATGTTCCCAAAGGTATCACCGCTACAACCTTTTTTTAAAAAGTGGTTACACTATATGCTACTAACAATTGAAATTGACTAAATTTGAACTACTTAAAGAGGAAAATATGCTTTTAACAATTAAACAAATGATTTAAATTTCCTAATCCTGCATTTGAAAGAAAGGACTTTTGAGTGTGAGCTATTCACATATATAAACCAGGAAGTATCGTTTATTGTGAACTGATTCATACAGTGCAAATGAGAGAATAAAGTGAGCCGATTAGAGCAAACCAATTCTTTTGTTTGTTCAGACCTGAACTGATTCACCAAACTGAATCAGAACTGTCAGAGTGAACTCCATGATTTGAATCAATCAGATGTTCCAGTACTACATTTAGAATCAATAATCATTAAGAACTCATTTAGTAGAGTTAAGGTTTATTTGTACAGTGATTTTCACACTTTCAAAGCAGCTTCACAGAAAATGTGGTTATTTTTTTATTTTATTTTTTAATGTTACATTCTAGAAAAATTCTGTTATCTGTAAAGTCAGTATGGCAGTAATACGCACATTGTTGTTAGTAAACATAATGCATTCATTCACTGAATCAATCAGAGGATAATTTAGGAGATTCCTCGAGCTTGCTGACTGTGAAGTAGCATATGCAGTTTTATTCATTTCAATACTTTACTGTACTACTGGTAAAAGTAGCTTGTCACTACAGTATGCTATTTTGAAAACTACTGTCACAGTACTGAAAAATGTGAAGTGTCATTACCTTTAGTTAGTAACTCACACTAGAGCACACTGTATAACAATTGAGCTTGTCCTTACTTACAGAAGAGAAGTTAGACACTCTTCTCTTCATGTACAGTATCACCCTTTGAAGTGGAACCGCAGGGGACTTACAGAACTGATTCCAGAACCTCAGAGTCCAACCAAAGAACACTGGGTCGCTGTCCCTCATTTTCCAGGCTCTTATAAGACCCAGCTCCAAAATGGGTTTTCATGCAGTCAGACCCCAGAGAGCTCTGGGGAGTTGCTTTCCAAAGGCTCCATCACAAAACACTATAAAAAAAAAAAAAAAAAAAAAGAAAAAAAAAAAACTCTTTGCACAACCAGAAACCAAAGGCAAGGGAGACTGAAAGGAGAAAGCCATGAAGACAGAAAGGAGTGCTGTGAAAGCCAGAGGTTGTGGAGAAGCGAGCAAGAGTGCGAGTAGGGCATAAAGGATAGATGAGAGGTTGCTGTGTCAGTACAAATCTGGCATCCCATTGCTTCTCTATGCACTTTAAAAGAGCACAGAGCAGTTCAGTTGATCGTTTCATAGTTTTTAATTAGCATTTACTAAAGCTTCTGGTAGTCCTGAGGCCATGTAGATCTAATGTTCTAAGACAGGGCAGGACTTACATTTTCTGCAACTATCTGAACTCTTCATGGTAAAGAAGATTATTTGTACTTGCTTTTCCTCTTTGCGACCCACACTGTTAGTATCTGTGTGCATCAATGGTTTCCTCAGGCCATGTTCACAGCAAATTTTGCTCTCAATTTTTTTTGTCAAGCAGCCTGTCTGTATCAGTGAGCACAATATATGCAATAGAAACTCTCAAAAAATTCACCTGATTCCCAGCTCTTTTTCAGCATATAATAAATCATCTCACAGCAGCCAAAATAAAACTGATCCTGTTTAAACTTGACATTTTAATCCCAAAATGTAAAACTGAAGATATAGTTCACCTCTCTAGAGACCATCAAAATGCAATAACAACTCAATAGAGATTGACTGAAGATTATGGGTTACGGTTTTCTCACAGTTTCTCTTGCTTTGTGCCGACCTGATGGAAATCTATGTCAGGTCTTTTGCTTTTCATTCCTCTGTAGGTTTCTGTAGGGATCTTACTAACTCTTATTTGCTCTCCTTGCATATTCTGTTGGTCAAACATTTCAGTTCAAGCCTCACTGACATTTCTTTGAATACAAACTCAGGTATTGTGTGAGTTACATAATGACATGTTTTGATTGATATCAATATTTTCGTGTGAATGGGGGTATTTTCCTAAAAAATATCAAAATTTGTGTTCTTGACGATGAACGAACATAAGGGTTTGGAACGACATGAGTGTGATTAAAGGGTCATGAAACCCCAGACTACTTATTCTGAGACTTTAGTGTTTGTGTTGCACATCCATAGAAGACAATGTAAGCATTAATTTTTTCTTTTTTTTTTTTTTTTTGCATTATTTTTATCTCCTGGGTTTAAAATATTTGTTGCGTACACGTCACAATTTGTGATGTGGCAATGGAATATAGTAGATCGAGGATGTGTCTATTTAATTATTAATGAGACTGAATGTTCTTATCCTATACTATTAAGCTTCGCTTAATTAGTCATAGTCGTCTAGGATTTGAATTGAAGATGCATTTAGATAAATTTGTTGTAATTTCTGTGAGTATGGCTGTTTTTATTATAAACAATTAGTAGTTCATTAAGTTAATTAAGGAGTTAAACTATTACAATAGTATATTTGCAAAAAGGAATGAGTATCAGATTTGCTGTCTGCTGAATTGTGAGAGATAAAACCACACTTATGCTTTCGTGTATTTAAATTATGTGATACATGACAGAAGAGGGATTCTGACCTCCTTAGACAAAAAAAAAAAAAAAAAAAAAGCCAATTTTTTTTAAGCCACAAGGCATACAACTGCTTTTAATAAGATACTGCAAACCCCCTTCACATTAATTTTAGACTCCCAGGCCATTTTATACTCTTTTGATGGGTTTTCTGATGAATGCAATAGAAGAACAGAATAAGCCTGTGTACTCACGAAGTTTGCTCTGTTCTTACACTGAATAGTGCACTCTCGTCAGTATGCAAAGAGCAGGTCAAAACTTTTTGCTTTCTACTTTTCAGGTTTTAAGTTTAAAACCATTTTGGCTTTCTTTGATGTCATAGCTTCACCAGGTGAAGGCTGACACTTTGCGAAGGGCGCTACTTCAACTCAGTCTCACATTTCAGAAAAACGTTAAAGATAAAAGCACGCCAAAAAGATCCTGAGGCCCTAGCAAAAGGGAAAAAAGTAATCCAGCTTCCTAGGATGAAAGCTCTTTTCAACATTGTCTGCTTTTCTTCAAGGCTGAAGATAGCAAGTGAAATTTCATTGCGAATGTATTACCAATGTGCTCAATGTTACTCAACACATAAAAACTCTTTGACTTCATCAGACAGAAGGACAGTTCTATGTATGCATGTGTATTTTATTTTATTGTTATTTGTGTTATTTTAACACCATTTTACAAGGAATTGCCAATTAATGAGAAATGAAAATCCTGTGATTCATTGTGTTGGATTAAAGAGAGTGCGGAAGTTGAATATTACCCACTTTCTTAGACAGGAAACATATTCCTTATTCACAACATGTAACTGGTGAATGAATTAATTATCAGAAGGGTCGATCATAAAAACCCAAGCCATGAAAGTAACTTGACAGGTTTTATCAATGGTTGCAGACAGAATGCTGAATCAGGCATTTTTGCTGGAGACATTTCTAAATGGGAGGGTGTGACGATAGATTAATCAAATACTCGAATGTAACAAAAGACATTATTCAACCTGTTGAATTCGCTGCTCTGATGATTCAATTTCATTCTCATAACTTCATTATTATTTAATCATCTATATAAAGGAACAGAGGACACTTCCATTTATCATTTCTAACCATTAGACTTACTAACCAAAGTAAAGTAAGTTTGCTGTCCAAACAGAGTAAGGCTAAGGACCAGTTACATGACATGTCAGTTACAAAAAGAAACGGACCATGGCACAACTACACAAAAAGATGACTTCTTAAATCTAACATTTAAATACAGGATTCATAAGTCATTGAGGAACGGGAGCTGAGAATTCACCCTTTTCTTTAACCCATTGAGCAAAACTGCATTTTCATTTTTCATTCCAAGACAAGCAATTCATTTTAATCAGATTTAATTGAACATCACCATTCCATATGCAAATCATTTTTCACTTCTAAAATCACAGCTGGGGCAATATATACAACATGTGCCATTTTCATTACCGTATTTTAACTGTGGAATATTCAAGCAGTGACAATACTCAATTAATCACTGTAAAACCTAACAAATGTGTTATTCCTCAGTTTTTAGCTGACTTAATTTAATGTGCATCAATTTGAAATCGTATACTTAAGTGTATAAATAAATCTTGCATTTGCATAAAATTGTAACATTATCTTGATAGTGACCTTGTATTAATGAGATATACAGACGTCACAATTCAGTGTGCAAAAGACAATGGCACCCTTTCATTTATTTTAGATAATAAGATGAGAACATTATAAAACCTAAAGATCATTCTGGACACAGACAGACAGACAGAACTATATTGGCTGAACTAAGTTCAGTTTGTCAAACTGAATGACAAATACTCTCATCGGGTTACCTGCAGGATGATAAAAAAAAGATAATTAACTTAAATATTCTGACATGAGGACACTAGGAATACTCATTTTATAATCAGTAAAATAGTTATCAGGAAGTGTACTTGATCATTCCTGGCAAATTATCCATGTTCACTGTCCATGACTAGCTGGGCTCAAACTAATGCAGACATTGCTTTCACTAGACAAAATACATTAATTCTGACATGAATACATGTAAACAGTCTATTTATATTTTTATTTTCATACTTTTTGTTTTAAGAGTTTATGACTCGTGGCTTCTACAAATAATATTTCTCAATGCTGGGTTTTTGTTTTGTTTTTTCTGCAGAAAGATAAAAAAAAAGTGTGACAACAGTTTCTAGTGACAGGATAAATGGTTATGGTATGGGAATCTATCTGCTGCATCAACACATCGGAAATGGGATCTTCCAAAAGATAACAAATTACAGTGATTCTGCTGTGATTCACAGACTACTGGTGCCATATCCTTTTCTCTGATGGTTCACTGACATAACTTCCAGCGCAGGGACTGGATGTGAGGCACTGGACTTCTGTCATGTTTGGGTGGCACCATACAGTGAACCTTATGAATCACATTGAAAAACTACAGAATCTAAAAAAAAAAAAAAAAATCCTGTTCAAACAGTGAAGGAAAAGTGTTGATAAAAAAAAAAATAATAATAATAAAGTTTCATATTGGTCCTTCATGTTTTTGTTTTTTTTGTTTGTTTTTTTTTTTTTTTTTGCATTTATTTTTATGAGCAAAATAATTGAAAAGCTACTGCAAATGAATTGGCCACACTGTTGATTGTAGCACTTCATATGTTGTTAATAGTGATGGAAGTTGAGCCAGAAAAATGATCACCGACATCTGTCAGAGCTGGAAAGCTGTTGGTTCACATAAATTATTTGGCCTACCTTTGAATGGATACAACATATTTGTTTAGAGCATGCTGTTTTATTCATGTATTCATTTTGTGGATGCATTTTTTTGTGCCTACACAGCGCTATTTTTGTTCGGCCTTCCTCCTGCATCCATTGCTCTCTGGGAAGTTATTTACATTTATAAAGTTTGCTTACTTGCTCTTCCCAAGATGCCTCAGTAGTTTTTCCTCTGGGGGAAGAGACACAGCATTATTTGTATATTATTATTTATTTATATTTTTTTTCATTATTTATTTTTTCACAGTACACAAATCCTGAATTGTTTGCATAAAGGACTAAATATTCAAATCAGCTCAGACATGGTATGTCCACAGGGGAAACGTGCACCGTGGTCTACTCCATAGATATCCATATGCATATGGCCAGAATCGTGTTATAGGAAGTGTACACTTAATTTACGTTCCTCCAGAACAGGGTTAAACCCCAGTCTACCCTAAAGCCATCCCTGTAATGACATCATTATACGATCAGAAAGAAAATTAAATACCATAATATTTCACATTTTTTCAACCTCACTGCTGAAGTGAAGCCAGAAATAAATTGGCTTTATTTTGGTGAACAACAAGTCTCCCTAAGGAACAAATGCAATGTCTATGGCAACACTGATGAGAAAATAGCTTTTGATCAAATCAGTAGGAATTATTCTAGCCTACAGCAATTCAATAAACAAGAATTTGAGTTACATTTACATTTTTAATATAATATTAACAGCTACATTTTTTAGATTAAGGAATATAGTTTCTAATAAGCAGGGAATAAAAATAAATAAAAAAGTAATCAATTTTATCTGCAAAATAATAATAATAATAATAATCTTTATATATGCAAACATTCACTTAATCTTATTTCAAAAATGGCTTTTTAATGTTTCTTGTCTAGTCACATTCAATAAAAAATTACACAAATCACCTAAAAGATCGTGATAAAGGCTATTTTTAATCAAAAACACGGAACTATGACCAAAAAGTTTAGTTGTTTGCATCACTGTGTATTACTATTGGTCATATCTATCATAACACGGTTGTCAAATTTGAAGTGTTTATCTACTTACAGCTTATCTCACATTCTTTAACCATTAAAACTAAAGAGGTGCACTGGATATCATGTCCGGCTTCTGTAAAAAGTAAAGCCCACCTTCTTTGATTGACTGGCAATCTCAATCATTTTATGCTTTAAGACAATTTTTCTCTCTTCAAAAAAAATAATAAAATAAAATAAAAAAATGAGGGGGACAGTTTGGCCTGATTTTTGGAGGGGACTTGTCCCACATCAGTGTTTCATTCCTGAATAAATATTTTTTGAACAAATCAGTTGAGTGAATGATTCAATGACTTACTCAAAAATACAGTCGCTTGTTTCATTCTTAAATGAAGGAGTGTATTTGAACAAGTGGGTTTCATAGTATTATATAATACTGTATTTCATGATATCATATAACATATAATTTATTGTTTATTAAGATTTTTGTTTAGAATCTGTGGATTTTGAGATTTGAGATCCCAGGGTTTGCAGAACCCAACTAAAAAAGACTAATGTTGTCATGGTATGATTGTTTCATGGATGTGTTTTATGTTCACAAGTAAATTTATGAATGATTGCTGGGAGTGTGTATGAATGCATATGTATGGCTCAGTTCAATGATGTGCTTCCTCTTTCTCCCAGGTGCAGATTATCCTTCTGTGTGGTGAGACAGGAAGAGCATCAGCACAGGCACTTAAGGTACGATAAGACTCAGTATGTGGGAGCTAATATATCTCTCCCAGCTGTATTTCTTCCAAACACAAACATGTATGTTGTATGTCCATGTTTTGTGGGAACATTCTATAGATGTTATGGTTTTTATACTGTACAAACTGGAATTTCAATCCCATTTCCCTAACCCCACCCCTAAAGATCTTAAAAAAATAAAAAATAAAAAAAATAAATCATCCTGTATAGGATTTATAAGCTTATTTCCGCAGTTGAACAAAAAAAATATATATCCCCACAAGGTCAAAAATTACTGGTGTTATACTATCCCTATAACATAGGGAACAACAGAACAAACACACAAACACACGCGCACATACACAATATGACAATTTGCTTTGATATTTGATTTATAACTATTTATAAAAATTGTAATAAATAAGAGGCAGTGTTTTTGAATTTCCTATAATTTCCTGTTTTCTCTCTTATCTGTGTCAAATGTGTATTTTTAAAAATACTTAAACTTAAAATCCTTACTTAAAGCCTGTAATTATTGCTGCTGAGCCCACTTAAGATTTGTTTTTTGTTTTTAGTTTTTTGACTAGAGTCTATATGCAATCTCAAAAAGAAGAAGAAAAAACCCTCTCTCTTGCTATTTAAATGTACTTTTTTCATCCCTGGTGGATGATGAGCTCATTATCACACACTGCATTTCCACCTGATTGAAATGTTCAGAGAGATGCCACGGTTTGTTTCTTACAATGGTAAATGAGGATTTTTGAGTCTCTGTGTTTAGGTCCCTTGAGGGGGAGGCGACTTGGTATTTTTAACATCTTAATGAAACTCTGAGAGGGCTCCTAATTGCGACACGAGTGGGTAAGGCCCCGTCCACACGGAGACGCGATTCTGTGAATACACACACATTTTTTATCGGATAGGCGTTTTGTCCACATGGATCCGGCGTTTTCATAAGGTGAAACCACTATTTTTTGAAACCGGGTCCCGGAGTGGATAAATTTGAAAACGCCGTCTTTGCGTTTTCGTCTGGATGGATAACCCGTATATTTTCTGAAACGATGACGTCATCAGCCCACGTCTCCCCCCTAGTCAGACACCTCTACGTCACGTAACAGCAACAAAAACATGAACAAACACTGAACGATTGTCTTTATATTAACTAACATTAACACTGATTAATAAATGTATTGTTCCATGTTCGTTTGTGTACCACACGCAAGGTTTATGAGCATAGTCCAAGTCTTCTTCTCTGTTTTTAGTGTATCTCTGTGGCAGAATTACAGCGCCACATACTGGTCTGGCATGTATACTACATCATTATGCGGTTTCGTGTGGACGCGGATATTTCTTGAGACGAGGAAAAAAAAGATCGGATTGGGGTAAACTCCGTCTCCATGTGGACGGGGCCTAAGAGAGAATAGAGGTGAAGTGACAGCGCAGGAAGCCTTTGATCTGAGAACTCTAATCAATGTGGATTAGTGTCCTTTAGCTCTGTGCTGTGCCATGTCTTTGACAGCCCCATGACTCTCATATTAATGAGCCATTAGCATGGCTTGAATTAAGAGAGATACCAGTTCACAGGTCTCTGTGGATAAGAGTGCACTTTAGGGTGACACTGATAACTCTTGCTCATGCTGCCATACAGTTGTCGATCAGTTAATTAGTTTGAATCTTCTAAGAATAGCATCTTTAAAATATGAGTCATAAATGAAGGATGGCAGGCGCATGTTACACTACACTACACTAATCACAACACAGAGATATATAATCAACTATCGAACCTTTCAAATGATGTTCTCAGACCTTCTAAATGTTTTGTTGTTGTTGTTGTTTATTTATTTATACAATTTTTGATGGGACTATGTGTTTCAGAATGTTCAGAGAACAATCAAAAGTAGCATTCCCTTAATGTTTGGAAAAGTATATATTTCCTTGACATTAGCATGTCCAAAAAATAATTCATAAAATTTCATAATGTACAACTAAAACATGTTTGTTGTTACCAGGGTCACTCGTAAACAAAGACAACAAGATGTATTCTAAGACTTCAATCTTTCTTGGGGCTCAAGCGTACCTGAATAGGCAATATTTCTTATGCAAAAGGTGGTCCCACATTTGGAATCTTTTCGATTTGTTCAAAAACGCTGATTCATTCAATAACAAAATACGTTGCTTGCTGAATTCTCAAGTGCATGCTTGCATATATGCCTTCCCACGGTTATATTTACTATACCTTCCTGCGGCAGAATTGATTGATTTATTTCCGGCAAACATAAAGAGAGATCAAACAGCAGATTTATATATCTTTTTTTTCCTGGCAGCTTTTATAGGAGCTGACATAAAAGGCACGGAACCTTAAGCCCCCTAAATATAAGTGTGCCAATTGCAACAGGGCATCTCACCACCATCCTTATTTTAACTTTTAAGAAATTAATCAGGTCCTAGAGGAGATACTTTCAAGTGTTTCCTGTGTCTCTCTAAGATTATATAAACATGAAATAATCTATAAATGTTCATATTGATGGCTGAGAAAGTGAAAACTGACAGTGGAGGCTCCGGGGCTTTGTAATGTTATTCAGAAAGATATGTTTCAAGCTCAGGGGAAGATCAAAATCCAGCGACCTAAAAAAAAAAAAAAAACTGCAGAAAGATCCCTGATCAATCTGAACCCAAGCTACTCAATATTGAATGTGTGGGAGTCATATAGTCTGAAATGCATGTCCGATTTCACCCTCTAATCCATCAGCGTCTCAGTATCTGTCAGTATCAGGTATACCATCTGGGACAGTCCTGTCTTTTTCCTTATGCTTCATGTTATATCTAAAGTTTTATCTCTTCTGACAGCTTACACAACCACAGATACATATAATAAATGTGTATATATTAGAGAGACCAAATACTTAAGGTTATTTGGCAGTGCTGAAAACAAAAGGTGTGAATATTTGGACCATCACTGAGTTATTACATTTTAAGAAGGATGTGTATATCCCAAATATGCTTCTCTGGGGGTACACAATCTCAATTTATTAACAGGATGTACTTTACACCAATGTGTCTAATATATATCTTATATGCTCACCAGGGCTATAGTTCCAAACATAAAATAAAAACAGAATTATTGTAAATTATATCTGTGATGTAAAAATGAATGTGTTTTATAATTTAAATTTTTTTTTTCCCTTTTATTTTTTCTAGGATGGCACAGTTACTGTAAAGTGCGTTTATTTTTCTAATGTACATATAACATTAAAGCTGCAGTCCGTAACTTTTGGTGCTTTAGCGGTCAATAAACAGAACTGTGTGCGTCTTGCGGAAGAAAATTTTAGCCGGAGCTACTTCTCTCTGTTTATGTTTATTAGAATCACGCATGTGCTGGGCTACTCCGCAACGGTGCCTACCCAAACTAGTCTAAACAGTCCGAATATAAACGCTTATTATAGGTGTAACATAGTGATTCGGGACAAGCCAGTAACATGGTTTGGAAAATGGATTCATGGTATATTAGCTTATTTTATAAGTTTTGTACATTTTAAACACACACACAAAAACATTACGGACTGCAGCTTTAAGAAAAATATATAATTTCATGAAATAACTTCACTAATCAAACTTTTAAGTTATTTCTTTCTATAAAATGTGAAGTTCCCTCCTCTTAAATGTGGATATCTCAATCCACCACACTATGTTTACTTTAAAACCTCAATGATATATATCAGAAACCAGATAAATTATGCCGCATATGGTTTCTTCAGTGAAATTACATAAAGTTTATCCTATCAGATATTATGTACCGGGACGGTAAATAAGCCATATTGTTTTAAATCTGAAATAAAGGCCAAGAAAGAGGGAAAAGTCACCCTTGAACAAGGACACACAATAAAGCTGCACTTTAAATAATGATAACATGACAAAGCGGTGCTACATACATAGAAAATATAATTAGTATTTAAATGTGACCGGGTGTACTGTCAGAGTTCAGAAGGAAACAAATCATCAAAATACTCAAGCTTTTTCTGACATGGTAATTCATTCTCTTTCTGATACTCCTGAAATTAGCTTGTGTTTTGTTGTCTATCTTAGAACAGAGATGTTTCTGTCTTTTATGAAAGTGCAACAATAACTGTCATTTTGGGGAGTAAAATAAATAGAGGGTTGTGAGGGGAAATAGATGAAAGGTAAATATTCTTCATAGAAGGATTGTAGAGAATAGCTCTTTCAGAGGTGGTTGCACTTAAAGGAAAGAGGAAATTGTGCTCTTTGTCAAACATGACCCCTGATAAATTATTTGATTCATTGATATATAGGAGAGAGAAACTATTTGTGTTATAGGGAGAGCAAAGGCAATGATATCACCACAAACACTGAGAAGTAGAAGCTTCAGATATATCAGAAAAGTTGTGAAAGATTTATTAATTAATATCTTGCCAAACTCGCTCTGCACAATTATTACAGGACTTTCGTTGTTCTCAGTGATGCAACGATTCAAAGCATAACCCAGAACAAAAGCAGAAAACTCCTGTTAAGGAATTACATTTTATTTGTGAATCGTTATTGCTTTGTGGTCATAATGGGTTGTGCAACTGTGCCCGGACTGCCAGAAATCATCATGATGTGTCTGACTCTAACCAAGCCTTTGGCATAAAAACAAAACAAAAACACCTGTGCATTATTTTCAAGACAACCAAGAGAAAAACAAGCCTGAAATGTCAACAGCAGGGTTATGTGCCATCAAGAATTAAACTGAAAATGTCTTAAAAGTTCCAATTAAATTCCTGAATTTAAGTTGAGGTAGCAAATTTGAATTTAAGGACTGTTGTAAATGTGAAATGTGATTTTTTTTTTATATTCTTTACCATAATAATAGTCATTTTTCAGTATGAATTACTCATGAACATCTTATTTTGAAACTTGATTTGAATAATCTATATATTTTCTTATATGTTAGTTTAATTTAGTAGACTACATTAAAATGTAAAAACACTTTGCTAAAATGCACTCAAAATATGTGGTAGAATTTTGAAAAGAATGTGATAGTTTGTGGTGCTGTTTTGACAGTTTGAATTAGTTTATTTAATTAGTTGTGGGGTGGCATATTAGGGATATATATTTGTTTATTTAAATCTCATGAATATATTTGTTCATTATGTTCATTGTTTTGAAAGTTCATTATGTTCATTGTTTTGAAATTTCTCTGTTATGTCTTATGTGACTATATTGCATTTCTTTGAATTGTATTCAGTAAATTCCTATTTCTGACAGTTCAATTCAAATTCAAATTCAACATCCTGTCAGGTGTCAGCAAATCTATTCTGGTTTCAGCTCGTGAATTAAATGCAAGCCATTTCTTCCATTTGGAATTTTGTCTGACTTTTGAATGGCAGTTTTCTTGAACTAGAAGCACTGCATGCTGAGAATAGTGGAGCACTTTATGAGCAATTATTCTGAGGCCTGAGTGGATTGAGGGACTGGATTGACATTTTGTGCACGGGGGAGCTTCTAGAATGTAAATGAAGTCTTTGAACATCTCTTTCCCTTTACTTGAAGGATTTGGTCTGATGACATGCATTTTTACCTCCCGGTTTCTCATAAGAGTGGTTGAAAACACTCCTTAGTCTTCCCTTTTACATTTAGAATAGTACCAGCATGACGGTACACACCTTTTGAATATTTTTTGATTTTAGATTGAGTATAACTCTAATTCCAAGCCAGGTCTTCACTCAACAGTTTCCCACCTTGTTCTGAAATGAACATGAAAACTCAAGCATAAAATTAAGTCAAACACATTTTTCTATTCACAATTCACTCATGCAAGAAATTGGCAGGCACAAACAGAGAAAGGACAAATGGACATCTGAAAATATACATATATACTATGCCTATACTACCATAAACAAAAGACTACTAAAAAAAAACAATATTATGGTTTATCCATATTTTAGAACAATATACTGATATGATATGATATGATATGATATGATATGATTTGATATGATATGATATGATATGATATGATATGCTATGATATGATATGATTCAAACTTTTTTATTTACAGAAACTTGGAGTATCAATATATCAGTATAGTAAATTAATTAACCACAGTTTCAAGAACTACATGTTCATTAATTTCAGCCATTACATGGAATAACAAATGCCTATTCCTAAGAATGGAATAACAAATTCATATTTCTTGGAGACAGAGTAGAGGCATCTAACAGCTCCTTTGGTCGAAAGGTGTGTGGCCTTCACGTTGTGCCTTCTTTAAACATGGTTTCCTTATGTACCAACACAGTTAAATTTATGTTGCCTTGGGAACTCTGAAAGTGTGAGCGTGAAGGAGGCTGAGAAGTAAAACGCGCTGGGTCGCAGGTGCTGGAAATGAACAGTGTCCAATGATCCTGAAAGACAAGGCAATTTGGCAGGCACCATCAGAATAATGAGAACAGAATAGTGATGTTGCAGGGCTGAGTTCTCTCGCCGGGGTATTTGTGCGCCAGGCCGAGGCCAGCATGTGTGAAGGGGTCTCTACATCGAGGTGTTTGCACATTAACCTGCATAAATAGGGGTTACAGAACCCCCAATGATTCGCCTGTGTCTGTGTCAGGGTAACTCTCACCTTGCAAAGTCATAGTATGGCTCCTAGTACAGGTAACACAGACATCTATTCATGTCAGTCTAGCCAGTGCAAGCATAAGAGACCACAGGAATCAATGTGAAAAATACATGTAGAAGTAAGAGAAATTGAGAAACACAGAGAGAGTGTAACGACAGATAAAAGAGGAGGAAGCAATTGCAGGCGATCAGATGTAGTTTATTGAGAAAGAGAGTCCAGGATGTTGGCAATGGCAAGGAAGGTCTACGGTGGCGTGAGATGAGCTGGGTGGTGAAGTCGGCGGTGCAGGTGAAGGTGGTCAATGGTTGAAACCAGGAACAGACCGGAACACTGACACGAGGACGACAACACTTAATCCACTCCAGCACACGAACACGGAAGACGGTAATCCAACTAGGACACGAAGACATGAGAGAGGATCTGACAACAGAGAGAGAGCGAGGTGAGTATAAGTAGCTGAGGTGTGATGAAGATCAGCTGGAGCGAGACAATCAACACCCAGGTGATGACAATCAACTAAACGAGCACATGGAGACAACGTAAGTACAAAAACAATCACAAAACATGACACGGAGGAAACACTGGATTTCCTACCGTGACAGAGAGAGAAAAAGAGAGAAAGAGAAAGAGGTCTCTTCAGAGAGGGATAAAGAGATGGATGAGGCGTAGCTGCCTATTAGGGAAACTGCTCCGCATGTTCTCTCAGACGTGACAAAGCAACACTAGATTAGACAAACTTGAAATAAAGGAAGAACTCTACTAACCTGCTGCCAGATACATTCCAGCCAGCTGAAAACACCTTGTCAAACAAGGGAAGACTTAAGACCCGGAAACTGCTTTGAAATTGTACTTTTTGAAGTTACAAGTTAATCATGATTTAAAGAAGTTCAACTACTGTCAAGTCCACTTTAGACATTATAACTATAAGTAACTTTGCAACTACATGTGAACTACCAGTCATTAGAGTGTTAGTGGACAGTCTGCTAATAGACATTTTACTAAAACTTCTGTTAATGCTAATACTAATAAGAGTTAGTCGACATATACTTGCAAAGTTACTTGTAGTTGCTTATAGAATGTCTAAAGTGGACTACAGGTGCTTCTCAATAAATTAGAATGTCGTGAAAAGTTCATTTATTTCAGTAATTCAACTCAAATTTGTGAAACTCATGTATTAAGTAAATTCAACGCACACATACTGAAGAAGTTTAAGTCACTGGTTCTTTTAATTGTGATGATTTTGCTCACATTTAACAAAAACCCATCAATTCTCAACAAATTAGAATATGCCACATCAACTAATCAATTCAAAATGTCTGCAAAGATTTGGTTCACTAGGCTGCACAATCATGGGGAAGACTGCTGATCTGACAGTTATCCAGAAGACAATCATTGACACCCTTCACAAGGAGCCACAGACATTCATTGCCAAAAAAGCTGGCTGTTCACAGAGTGCTGTATCTAAGCATATTAACAGAAAGTTTAGTGGAAGGAAAAAAGATGCAAAACCATCCGAAAGAGCTAAAGCATCATGAGGATAGTCAACCGAAATTGATTCAAGAATTTTAGTGAACTTCACAAGGAATGGACTAAGGCTGAGGTCAAGGCATCAAGAGCCACCACACACAGATGTGTTAAGGAATGTGGATACAGTTGTCGTATTCCTCTTGTTAAGCCACTCCTGAGGCATCTTACCTGGGCTAAAGAGAAGAAGAACTGGACTGTTGCCCAGTTGTCCGAAGTTCTATTTTCAGATGAGAGCAAGGTTTGTATTTCATTTGAAAACCAAGGACATAGAGTCTTGAGGAAGGGTGGAGAAGCTAATAGCCCAATTTCCCTGAAGTCCAGTGTTAAGTTTCCACAGTCTGTGATGATTTGGGGTGCAATGTCATCGGCTGGTGTTGGTCCATTATGTTTTGGATACCAGCTTTTTATAGATGCTGATTTCATTTTCCAGCAGGATTTGGCACCTGCCCACACTGCCAAAGGCACCAAAAGTTGGTGTGCTTGACTGTTCAGCAAACTCACCAGACCTGAGCCCCATAGAGAATCTATGGGCTATTGTCAAGAGGGAAATGAGAAACAAGAGACCAAACAATGCAGATGAGCTGAAGGCCACTGTCAAAGAAACCTGGGCTTCCATACCACCTCAGCAGTGCCACAAACTGATCACCTCCATGCCACGTCTAATTGAGGCAGTAATTAAAGCAAAAGGAGCCCCTACCAAGTACTGAGTACTTTCCAGAATGCCAACAATTCACTAAAAATGTTTTTTTTTTTTTATTGGTCTTATGAAGTATTATAATTTGTTAAATGTGAGCCAAAATCATCTCAATGAAAATAACCAAAGACTTCAACTACTTCAGTCTGTGTGCACTGAGTTTAATAATTTGAGTTGAATTACTGAAATACATTTTATTTAAATTTTAAAAGCTTTTTCACGACATTCTAATGCATTGAGAAGCACCTGTATATCGAAATAAAGTGTTTCCACTATTTCATAACCGTAGCTTAACAATAGTTGAACAATGAACAATGCAGTTGACACCAGTAAAAACAATTTTAGGTTCTCCAAATAACTTTTCAGTGAACAGTTCTTAAAATAACTGTTTTGCTTAATATAAAGAACATTCTAATAATCTAAAGAACCTTTTTTTCCACTGTATTGTGGAATGGAAATGTTCCCTAAATGTTAAATGTTTTTCAAGGAAGTATCAATGGCAATTAGGAACCATTATTTTTAAGAGTGTACAGTTAAATAATATGATGAATCTATTTTTAAAAAATCAGTCTTTGACATTCCAACTGCATAAAATATTTAACTAACTTGACCTATACTTATACACTTATAATGTGCAGACTACTTAAGCATGTGTCAACTGACAACAGGCAGGGGAAATAGAGTAACCCGCTTATAGACAGTTAAATTAAGCATAAAGTTGAGCCAAGAGAAATTTGATGAGTTATAGAGAAGTGAATTTTGATCTGAGAAATTTGTCTGCCTGGATCTGCCACTCAGTACACTTTAAATGAATGATTAAACACGAGTCATGCTCTGATGCAAAGAGACTTTTGTTTATGTTGTGAAAACTTGTTCTCATTTTAATGTGAACTAGAAAACTGACTTGGATGTTTTGAAAATATGAGAAAAGAGAAAGAAAAAATAAAAGGATTTCACTGAAGCCTTGTGTCTGTTATTTTGCTCAGAAAATTAGAAGTCTTCACTCTCGACTAAAACTGTGTCAGGCAGACATTGTCGCGGTTTCAAAGTTAGCTTATCCAGCTTCATCTATTATGGCCTTTTCACTTTTTAAGACCAGTTAGAGACTGTTTACATCATGTTGGCACTGTAGCTTTTAAAGCGATGGTGCACAGTAATATTCCTTGCTATCTTTCCATTTTCAACAAGGTTTTTCCAAATGCAATGCGAAGCCAATAGAAATTCCGAACTGTTATCTTGGCGAGAGGTTAATGCTTTTGTTGACTTCCTGATGCCCTAATGTCACGTGGGCTACATGTCTTTATCACAACTCTGCTCTGCAAGTACTGTTTTTAAAGTCCTCTGCTTTTCCTCTCATGGCTTAAGAACACAACTAGCATTTACTGAACCATAGGAGAATTTTTCTACAGGACACAGTAGAGTTACCAGCACTATCAGGTTACTGCTTACAAATCACTGAAGTCATGTCACCTGAACATCTGGAAAAGCCATAATTATCTGATATCATGAAATACATTTATTCATGTTTTCGGCCCTGACATTTTAATCAGTGGTGTATTTGTGTTCCCTGAAGAATGGATGATGAATGGATGATGTGTCCTGCAGGTGAAAATGAGCTCATCATAAGTTTTCAGAAGATTCAGAAGATTCTTTATTTTAAAGAACGAGAATATGTCATCTCACCAAATGATGGTGAAGCTCTTTTCAGCAACGAGAAGAAACTGCTTTGCATTCTTAAAATCTTTCTTTAACTTTGTAAATTTCTTTAACTTTGTCTCTTTAAAATAAAAATAATTTTATTTAAAAAAAATTAATAATAATACTATTGTGCTTAGCAACCACAACTCTCTGTATAACTTACCATAGTTCTAAAGGAGGTCTAAAGAAGGTCAATGCTCATCATCAGCAACAAGAGCCTTTACCACAAAGCAGATAATGCTGTTTAAGTCACAAGGGACAGGGATTATACGCTACAGGATTTTACATCAGCTTTTTAAATGTGAAATTCAAGCAATAATTATACAATTGTTCTTTCCTTAGTTATAACAATATCTCTTTTCACCATGTGTTTTTCCATTACATAAAAACAGCATAATTTTCATTCATTTGAAACAGAACATTTGCAGACCAATCTTTGAAAAAAATCTTTAATTTCTTAGCTTGACACACAATATTACATTTTGAGTTAGTTTCCAGGGAGAATTTAGGGACATTTTAACTATACAGCTGTCAGTCGATTTCATTGTCTTTTGAATTAGCTTTTATTTTTTAGATTTTCAACTTTCATTTTAAGTTTTAGTAATTTTTATACTGTATGTGCTTTAGTCATTGTATTTTTTGTTTTTTATATTTACCATTTATTATTTTAGTAATTTTAGTACTTCAAGTTGTTCAAATTTTTTACATTTTAGTTAACAATAACAACAGTGAGCGATTTAAATATTTGATCATGATTAATCTCATATTTTTTTCTATTTTTTCTTAACTTGTTAATGCATAAATTTAAATTATAGTTAATATTTTTTAAATCTCTTATGCTCACCAATTCTGCATTCAAAAATAACTGTTTTCTATATTGTAATATCATTCCTGTGATGGTCCTGTGAAGTTAATTTTTCAGCACCCATTACTCCAGTCTTCCGTGTCACATACAGTACTGTAATCCGAGAAATGTTTTTTTTTTTTTTTATTATTAGTGTTGAAAACAGCTGTGTTACCAACATTCACTGTACTGTCAGTTCTGATTGTGGTTCTACAATGTGGACAACCATTAAGTGGCTGAAAGAAAAATCCCAGCAAGAAACATGTGCTGTTCAAAAAGTAAAGTAGGAAATTGGGAAAAGTGCACAGTTAAAGGGCCCTGTGGTCTTCCCTGTCATATTTAATAATTGAGCCTCTTCGTCATTCAGTGTGATGGCACACATTTTCTAGAAAGGCTATGGGCTGCTTGGCATTGCCAAGATCTCCAATCAAAGAAAAGTTTCCCATCAGCCCATCATATGAGGAGAAATGCAGAGATGTCTGCGTGACCTGGTCTGACTTCTACTTTGAAGGCGGCGTGTTTAAAAAAAAAAAAAAAAAAAAGATTCATGAGAGAGAGAGGTGATGCTCTCTTCAGTGGTCTGCAATCTCTCTGTAGTTCTGTAGTCTCTTTAATCTTCTCCGTTAGAGAAAACACTAGACCATAGGAAAGACATTTTTCAAAATTCAACACTTAAGGGACAATAATATTTTTGGACTGCTTAAGAATTAGCTCATCTAATTAATTTGCTACAAGAATTTACTCCCCTCAGGTCATCCAAGATGTACATGAGTTTATTTGTCCATCGGAACAGATTTGGAGAAATGTAGCATTACATGACTTGTTGATCACCGATGGATCTTCTGCAATGAATGGGTGCCATCAGAGCTGAAACACCTGATAAAAATGTTGCCAGTTATCCACATGACTCCAGTCTTCAGTCTTAATTATGAAATTTATTTTGTACAACCATACAGATTGCAAGAAGTTAATTGGTCAACTGAAGTTGTGTGGTACTGAGTACTGAGATGCTTTTATCATCTGTTTGGACATTCAAGTCATGTAATGCCAAATTTTCTCCAAATCTGGTCCAATGAAGAAAACAATTGCCAAAGAGTGACTTTCATCAGTTTTTTATAAAAATTTATTTGGTGAACTACTCCACTAAAATCTTTGTGATTTCAAAACTAGCATTGTTTTGGCTAATATTTGTAGATTGTTTTTGTTTGTTTGTTTGTTTGTTTCATCAGACTGTATTTCTGTAGAATGTGTGGGGGTGAAATTGGTTGTGTAATGTCAGACCCCTTCTGTGCGAAGTTTGCCACTCATAAGTAAGAGGCAGGATGGAGGCGGCATTAACGAGCCACCTGCTCCAGGGTCCAGTGCCACAAATAAAATGAGAGCGAGCCTCTTAGACACACCCTCAAGCTCCGACAGATAAAAATAAGATGCCACACTGTGACAGGAATATATGACTACACACAACCATTCAGTTAACTTAGCGTTCTTTTGTGGCACATACAGTATTCAGTAAATTTTAGTAATTAATCTAAAGTAGATAGTTTAAAGTGAAGTGATTTGGACGGATGGGATGGATGGATGCTTTGTTCTCTATGTATGAATTATTTTCCTATAAGACATAATAGAGCATTACACATTTACATTAAAGTCTCTTACTTTTATCCAGGTGATTGAACAGTGACAAAAAAAGTTTCTTCAGTAGGGAAGTCTATGTCTGCCATAGCCATAAGCCCCAAAGCCCAGTTGTCAGTCTGACTGGCTCAGGTGTGATTCATTTTACAGTTTGCTCTTGTCCTGAGTTCTGTTGCTTATAAGGGATTAAGGAAGATTAAAGAAAATTCCATAGCTTGGTCTCTACTAAATCATTGAACTGTATAATCAACAAAATTCCCAGTCGAATTACTCAAATGTTCTCATGATGTAGGGAAAGCCTCTGGGTTTAATGTCTACGGTTTTCAGAAAATAATTATAGCAAAAAATATCAAATCTTTAATAATTTGGCTTTACGTTCAGGGCTCAACAGTAAAAAAGGGCCCGATGAAACAGGACCAGTGTGAGATAAGAGCTGCACTTCCCATAAACATTTGGATTTCTCAAGATTGTTCTTTTCAATTATGCCGATTTATATGTCATCAGACTAACATTGGTCTACATTTGATTGAATTGCAAGAATTACTTGTCCTGGAAGCATTATCTAAACATTATAATATTTTCCCTCAGGGACAAAGGAGGTTGTGCCACCTATTAAAAAATAATAAATAAACAAACCTTGTGTAACAGTTTAATTTTAGCATTATTTATTTACTATGAAGATATGTATGACTAACTTTTATTTTAATGTTTCCAGTTTTCATCTTTTAGTCATATAAATGTTGTGCTTTAAAATTGTATGATAACTTAACAGTTGCCGACATTGAAAGCATCACTGTTCTACAATAATACTACCGTTTTTACAGCGCCTCTTTGGCCTCCCTTACTTTTGAAAGGCCAGTATAGGTGAAAAGTCACATGAGAGAAGGCAGAGTCATGATTGGCCTGTTAACCGGATAATACCTGTCTATCATGTTTTCTTCATCTCACAAGTGTACCCAGAACGTTTGTGTTATCATATTTGTAGTGCTATATAGTGCTATCTGCTGATTTCGTTCCTGTTCTCTAGTACTAAAAAGTGGTCTCTTCTTGTTCACAGGGACAATCAGAGTTCTATTTGAGGAGTTGATGATCTCACCCTAGTGCCCGAGTTGTGATGTGGGGGTGCACCATGGCAATACAAGGTTCAATGGTGAGCCTGGCTTTACTGTTCTTTGGGATTCAAGCTGTCCCTAACCCCACCAACAAACTAGTAAGGACCACAAGGGTGAGGCGACAGGTTGCCGAAGGTGGGGGTCCTTCTAACAACCAGACCCAGGCCATGATCTTCAATCATGTATACAACATCAATGTACCTCTAGAGTCACTCTGTTCAGTGGAGCTAGACATGATACCAGGGCCAGGGACAAACAAAGGTACAGCTGGGAGTGACAAGATGCCGACAGAGTACACAGAAGAGACAGTGGACTCGGACAGCCAGGTGACTTTCACCCATCGCATCAATATCCCAAAGCAGGCCTGTGCTTATCCTGCGGCTGTCGCCATGGAACAGCTGGCTAACCGTATAGAGATGCTGGAGAGGGAGGTATCCTTGCTTCGAGCACAGTGTAGCTCCAGCTGCTGTGGAGAGAGCTCTGTTATGGGTGAGGTTTTAGATTTTGAGATGGATGCACATTGCTCCCACATCCTGCAGCATTATAAAATGTAATGTTTTCATCACAGTAGTAAATTATATATATAAAGTATATGTAAGGGGGGGGGGGGGGGGAATATGTAGACTTAATCAAATAATTGCAGCCTTGATGAGTAGATGTCTTGAAAACGTTAAAAACTCTACCAACCACAAATCTTTGAATAGTAGTGTATTCATTTAATTTATCACATGCCTTTGTATACACATATGTACAAAAAAAAAGGTAAATAGAGGTTATTAATCAGCAATATTGACAAAAAAACAGAAAATCACTGACGGCTCTTTGCTGGAATAACTTCTCTTTAATAAACTATCTAAAATATGCTAAAACTAAGTAAAAAAAAAAAAGAGAGAAAAAGACTCATTTTAATTAAAAACTTGCTTCTCAGACAGACTCATATAGCTCAGAATTAGTGAAGTATCATCTAAGAATCATTCATCGGAACTCCCAGATTGCACATAATGCAAAGAAATTTGAATTAAAAAGTTAATATGTTTGCTGTAAATCAATATTCATTATTAAATATCATGGATGTATTATGCTTCAGGTTGTGTCTCTGTTTTATAATGGCTTAATCAAACTAAAATCTACTTTAATACTGAATCTGTTTCAAAGCTTTAGGCTCATTGTACCTGGTGGATGAAACAAGTGCATCCTGGTCCTTCTGTCGGTTATGATGTGACTGCAGTGCTAAGTGAAGTAGAAGCTACATTGTGCATTGACCCATAGGGACGACAGAACTGTTGAAGTTGGTAGTGTTGTGCTTGTTTAACGTCTCAAAGGGGCACTCGGGTGGATTCACACTGCAAACCTTGGCTGGTGTAGCCCCTCCTGGGCAGCTAAAAACAGCTGAAACACTGCAGTAGTGAAGGGAAAGTCATATTAAGCTGTACAAATGAGGTTAGATTGTGAACTAGATTAATTACAGCACTGCTGCTGGAGAGGTCTCCCCTCAAGCCTTTGATAAGTCCTCTGTTGGCTGAATCAAACCAAGCTACATGCACCGGAGCTAATAAGATTGGCAAGATATTGCCTCAGAATTATTATTCATTATTTTTCTTAAGTTTAATTTTAGTCCAACCTGATGGAAATTAAAGGAATAGCTCACCCAGTGGGAATTCTGTCATTATTTACTCACCCTTGTTTTGCTCCAAACCTATTTGACTTGGTCTCCTCTGAGGAAAATGCAGACATTTTTAGGGACATGTTTAAAAGAGTGTCCTGGATACAGAAAGTGATTAAAAAAACACAATGATAAGAGTGGTTCTGACTTCTTTCAGAACACCATACTGATTGCTGTGTGTAAGGAACAGCCTGTAGTCTAAGTTGTTATATACTTGAAAGGATATTTCACCTAAAAATGAAAATTCTATTCATCATTAACTCACCCAAGTTGTTCCAAACCTTTATGAATTCCTTTCTTCTTTCTTCAGGTCACCAATCCAGTTTGAATGATTCATGATTCAGTATCCGTGTTAACATTTGTTTTGTTTTTATTTCTCCATGGTATTAGATTGAGCAAAAGATGACGAGAATTTTCTTTTCATATTTGTTCAATCTTAGGTCAGTTCGACTTCGTCCCTCAGTGTGGCCATGGCACGTTCAGCATGGAGGTTTGTGGGTGTTGGAAGAAGGATGGTTTGGCAAAGAACTGCTCTGAAGCCCGCTGCCCAGATGATGCTCTGGCCAGGGGCATTTGCATCGAAGGCGAGTGTGTATGTGACGTAACTTTGGCGGGTGAGAATATGCTCAGAGCCTCGAGTCCAGTGTGATTGTTCTGACAGGGGGTTATGCATTGATGGGCGAGTGTGTTTGCGAGGAAGCTATTGCTGGGGAGGACTGCTCGCTGGGCAGGTGTCTGAACGACTGCTCAGATCAAGGAACCTGTGTGAACGGAACCTGCCAGTGCCGACCCGGCTTCCTGGGGAAGACTGCTCTCTCATCTTCTGTGCTAATAACTGCAGCCAGAAAGGGGTGTGTAAGGATGGTTTCTGCGCCTGTCAAGAGGGATATACAGGAGATGACTGCGCTTCAGGTCAGTGTATGGTTGAATACAATATAAAAACACCCTTGTGTATTCTTATTTCCAGCCCTTCTTGTTGCCAGAAAATGTGTAGACATAACTTATGGGTTTCAGACATTTATTTCCTGCATTTAGTATTTCTAGGACTGTCAAATGCACTTAATATTGTTAATCTAATAAATTACATGATGTGCTGATTAATTAATCAAATTAATCACACATCATTTTTGGCTCAGAAGGGGCATCAAAAGTGTTAAATGTGTTCATTTTAAATGGGTTAAATGTGTAAATTCCCTGCCATATTTTTTTTTTACTATTTATATTTTACCCAAAATTATTCACACAAAATTAATGTTATATTGACAGTTATTTTATTACTTGATATCATTTCAATATATCTACCTGCCTGAGCTACTACTTAAACTTGCTTTGTACCTTTAAATATATTGAAAATAGAACTAAAGAAAACAATGCAACATAAAGCCCATACATGTACACAACTGATAAGAAAAGATGCAATTAATATAAACAAAATATGATCAAATGTAATGTTTGACACATAGACATTTTAAGGCAACTGTTTTTTCCTATTTTCCATAATTTTAACAATATGTTTTTTTTTCCTGAAAGGAAACAGTACATCTGTTGTCTTGTTAAATATTGAATAGATTTCAAATAGATGTCATTTAAATGGTCATTTATATTTGCTGCAAAATTATTATCATGTGTTGTTCTGTTAAATCTGTGTGTGTGTGTGTGTTTACAGTATATAGTACATTGCATTTAATTAAAGACAACATGTACAGTAGAAGTTTGTAATTGTTTTACCATTATAATATATATTACACTTTGCTATATAGACTTAGTGGAAGCAGTACAAATATGGTTCCTCAAAAAAAAAAATGAGTTTGTGGATAATTCACATATTCTGCCT